>NC_135533.1:8859321-9159321 GCF_045843805.1 Urocitellus parryii
AAAATTAAGTGCAATTTATTTAACATAAAATCCACCCTCTTTAGTATACTATCCCAGAAGTTTTGATAAATGCAAAAATTGGGATACCACCAGCCCATTCAGGAACTAGGAGAGCCCCATAACTCTGCAGCATTCCTCTGAACACATCTGCAATCACCCACAGCCCTACTCCCACGACCTGGAAATTCCTCTTCCATTTTCTGTCTCTTTAGTTTTGCCTTTGCAACCTATATTTTAATAGCAGGAAAACTGCACCTGTTTTTCAAGATGTTTGGAAACAATAACTGTATAAATTAGTGTGTATACTGTACCTACCCAGCAGTTTCCTAAATGTGAAGGCTGCACCTCTGATTTGCTACTGGAATAGACCCCTCTTCTCCCTGCCCCAGTGCCCTACCCAAAATGAGATAAGGGCATTTGTGTGCTTTTGGCAGAAAAGTCTGATATTCTGACAAACTGATGCTTTAAATATCTGCTCAATGTTTACCTGAGGAAGAGCCCAGCACCTGGTTGAGGGCACAGGCAGGAGAGGAGGCCTCTGCAAGGCAGAACCTTTGCTTCCTGTGTAATCCATGCAGGTCCTAAACACACAGCAATTGGCCAACAATTTGTGTTTTTTTTTTTTTAAGCTTTACTGTTAGAGCTTGGCTTATTAAAGTCCACACCCAAGAATATTTCTAATACATCCAATATTCTATTTATTTAGAATCCTTTGATTTTCATAGATGCATTTTTCTTCTCTTTACATATTCAGGAATGTATTATTACTCAATTGCATGAGATGGTCCAATGTACCTTTTGTTCTTTCTCTCTCTAGTCACCTCTATTCCTAACCTAAGGAGATCAGCAGCCCCCAGAGTCCCCATGCACTGGAGAGTCTCATCCTCTCCCCTAACTTTAGAGCAGCATGGGGTAATGTGACCAGTGGTATGGGAGGATCATGTCCTCACTGCTACTGACTAGGGAACAGAGAGGTGGGAACAATGCTGCTAAGAACCTGAGAACCAGCATTGACTCTTTCAGGAAGCTCTTAAGTGGAAACAGTGTAATTCGCGGTTGAATTTTTACACTCTAATAATACAACACATTCTGGTATTTTTCATTTCTTCTTCTCTTCATTCATCCAGTAATATTTGAGTGCCAGCTATATTTCAAACACTCTACTAGTCACTGGGTGCTTTCTTTGCCCTCAGAGAGTGCAGGTTAACTAAGGTTAAATTAGCCCCTGTAAACTGGTTTGAGATCCTGCCACTCTTTGTTATTTCCTATGGAAATTGTGTATCCAGTTAAAGTTCCAAGCAGTAGATTTACAAATACACTTTGGTAATCCCAGAACTATTTTTCAATTTGCTGTTGCTTGCATATTCAAAATGAACAACAACTCCTCTATTAATCATTAATATATCTCATTTCTGTTGAACTGAAGTGCCATTGCTTTAACTGGAGTGAGGGACAGAAAAGTGGATTGCTGTCACTGAGTGTTGGGTTTAAGAAATTCCCTTTTCCCTTGGATCAGACATGTGCCACACAAGATTTAGGGGGGAAAAGAAACCACTAGTATTAAATTCATTGTGTTTGCTTCTTCTTCCTCCACATATTAGAAATGGAAGCTTTTCATCAACATTGGGTGATTGGTTGCATTTTAATACTCAGTGTTTAATGACTGGCATGTGATAAATCTTGCATTAAAATATTCATGAATAATCAGATTAAATGTCACATCTCCAAAGAAAGATCATCTGATCAGGGGTAACATCAGTTAATTTCTTTATTTGTTTGTAGAGCACTATTAAAGTGGAAGCAATCAGTAGGAAAAAAACTCTCTACTGGTGTGTGAATTACATATAAATTAAGTGTTGTCTTGTACTTGGAAGAGCAGAGACAAATCTGAAAATATTATCTTCTTTAGTTTTAAGAAAAATAGATCAGATCAGTTTTCATTAATGTTCTAATCATTTTCGCCCACCAATATGGCACTTCTGCTCTGATTGTCAGCATTTTCTAACTGAAGATTAAGGAACTCTGATTTTCATAAAGATTGCGAATAGATTCCATCTGGATAGTCAAGTATTTGGTAACAAAAGAATTGAAATACCATAATCTTATATTTAAGGTTTGGTTTCATTGAATGTCTTTGTACTTGTTTTACAAGAAAAAAACTGAAGTAAGGAGGATGTGGGCAGAAGGTCTGAAGCTGGTGTGGGAGTTTTGAAAAAAGGCAATATCACATTATTTCTTGGGAAGTAAAAGGTTCCTCTGAATTGACCCATGAGATGCTTTTGATGCAAGGTCAAACCCATTATAGGCATCCTTTCAAAAGATGGAAAAAGGAGAAATGGAGGAAATGTCTGTCCTCTCCTTTGAGGGTACTCAAAAATTATGTTTAGAGTTTCCCTACAACTTAGATATATAGTTATCTCTGGGTGTCTGAGGGCAACTGGCTCCAGTAATTCCTGGAGCATCAAATTCCATAGATCCTAAAATCTCATGTATTGTGGTATAGTATTTGCATATAACTTATGCACATCCTCCCTTAAATTTTAAATCATCTGCAGTTTTAAAATTTACAATACTAAATTCAAGGCAATGCTATGTAAGCATATTGTTTAAGGAATAATGACAAAGATAAAAGTCTGAATGTGTTCAGTCAGATGCAGCCATCATAGGCCTCAATATGTAATGCATAATGGACATGTGAGACCTACAATGCTCAGAGGAGAAGTCCAGGGGTGCTGAGCTCCATAATGTGCGGGGAGGCCAATATAAGCTGTGCCCATACATCCTCACTGGTGTAGACTCAGCACAGTGCTTGAAGCATGGCAAATTCAAGTATTGCTTTTGGAAAATTTCTGGAATTTATTCTACAAATATTTTCAGTGGATGGTTGAATCTTCTGATACAGAACTTAAGGATACAGAGGCCCAACTCTAACTTTCCAATGCACCATTCTCATATATATTGTTAGTCAAGATTTTATATTCACTTATCCCTAAATGTTATTGATGACCAAAATTTGCATGCTGTGCAGATAATAGCGGCATTCATACAGGCAATTTATTATGGAATTATATGATGGCCTATCCTGTAGCTTGTGATTAACTTCACACTAACATCAAAGCCATATGGCATCCTAACCATTTGCTGAACAAAGCTGTCTCCTTAATGTCATTTACTGTAGGTTAATTTGTGATTTGGCAGAAATGCGGTAGAACACTATCTCTTCTCAGATATTAGAAATGCATTAACCTTGCTAATCTTCGCCTTTCTTCCATTCAACACACAATGACCCTGGCCCCAGAGGTGAAAGGCCTCTGCCCCCAAAATTCCTCACTTACTGAGTGGGTGGAAGATCTGGTGGACCTTGAGTTTAGGAATGCATCTAGCCTCAACAGTATCATACAGAGGGGATATAGCTCAGTTGGTAGAGGGCTGCCTCACATGCACAAGGCCCTGGATTTGATCCCCAGCATAACAACAACAGTATCATACATAAATATTCCTCATAAATAATTCTGAGTGGATGCTCCCCATTTAAAAGAAAAACATATTTATGTTGTAAAACCAGAGGGAAATTACTCATTAAGAGTGAAAAAAAGAAAGAAAGAAAAAAAATTTCCCTGTATTTCAGAAACTCTGCTTTTATTTTGTTTTTCCTGATATTGTGGAGTACTTTCCCTCTCTGAATTCAGCCGTTCTTCTAATTGTTTTTATTTTATTATTTTGCTTACTGATATTCCTATGTGAACACTCAGGTAAGTGACCATCTAATTTCAAAGTAACTTACTCAAAAGCCTAACTCACATAACGGTTGAACCTTTGACTAAAAATATAGAGTCCTGATGAATGCTATTATGGCTTTCAATAATATGTCATAGATTTTATTTTTATATTCTTTATAGCTATACTACTATTCGTAACTTTGGTTTTGAATTATGTTTAAAAACAATATGTAATTTGAAAATATAAATCAACTTTTACTGATAGTCATTGTAAATTTGATCAATAGACAAAGATTTTAAAAAGACTTCTGGATTTTATGTAGCACCATAAATTAGAGTGAAGATCTTATCCTTTCAACTATTGTCTAGAAAATGTTGAATTTTAAATTATTAACTTTAAAATATTCATTGGATAATCATTCTTAGTTTTCAATAGTTCATATACTCAAATGAGATCTTCTAAAACACATGTCAAAGTTACTTAAGCCTGAATAGATTTTAAATTCTCACTGCTTCTAATCTTACCATCTCTGGATGCCAACATATTTGAGACATTTTATATTTAGTGCTGAAATTTTCATTTGCTATATTGTGTTGCTCAGATTTTTTAACAACACTTTTCCCCGAATGTAAAATAAGAAAACTGTATTTATATGAGATGAAAATTGCAACTTCTTTTTTTATTCCCAATGCCAAAAACATTTGCATAGGAATGGTTGGAAATAGGTTTTGGGAATTTATCAACAAAAAACATGATCACTAAATTTCCATGTAGGTTTCCTGATTAAGCCAAACTCTTTCCTATTCAATCAAGCTCCCTCCTTCACTGGAGGGAACTGAAGCACACAGAGGTACAGTGACATATCCACAGTCACCTCTATGAGACCAAAGCTCCATCTGCCCTATTAGTAGAGTATCATTGTTGCTACTGAGGCCCTTGGCACAGTAAGCACAGCATGCAGGTTGGCAGAATACATGTTAGATCACTTATCAATTTTTAAATAAAATTTTAAAAATCCTTTCTAAGATTTTTGCAAACAGACTTTAAATCATCTTATGTTTGTCAGATTTGGAAAATCTGTAGTTGATGGAATAGCAACACAGGAAAGCATCAGCAGATTTATTTCAATTTGGAGGTGGATCACATGAGTTTGTATATGAGTGAGCGATTAGTAAAAACTACCAGCCAGTATTTAGTTTCCTGGGAGATCATTTAAGAATTGGCTGGCTCTTAAAAACCCACAGACTCAGTATGATTCAATAGTGTGCAGCATTGCTGCACATAGGATTTGTTCTTTTCAGAACTCTAGTAAAAACCTAGACAGATAAGACCCAAAGGAATTTGGAAGAGAATACAACCTTCTCTTGTGAGGAGCTACTGAAGACCTAGGAACCATTGAGCTTAGTTAATAAATCCATTATAAAGACAGTGCTTGATAATTATCAAGTATACAACAGGTTCTTGAGTAGAAGATGTTGCTGATGTGTCTTGGCCTAGAACTACAATGAGAGGGCAGTGGAGGGGTATAGATTTCAGCCCAGAGTTAGAGACACTGGCATCATCAGCCATGTCCACCAATGAAATGAGACCAAAACACCTATGATTCTGGCAGAATTTGACTTTGAAAATATTAATCTACCACTCTTCAAATTCCTTCCATGTGGTTGACTTAAATTGACCATCTATTTTCATCCCTATTTTCCTTTCAATGCAGCCTTAGAAATTCATATTTGAGATCAGAATATTCAATGCATTACGTGGTTTGATTTATTTTATGGAAAGTTTTACCTAGCTCTCCAGGACCAGCCTCTTCTTAAAATATGAAAGCTAATATAATACAATATTTATTTCTCCCTAATGAGCTCATCACCATTGCATTTCCTATATTAACAGTTGAGTGCAGTTTCTGCATGGAATGTTCTAAAAAATCGTGTTCTGATTTGTTTCTGTTGCTATTAGTTGTACAGACTGTAAAATAAAGCTTTGAGATTATTCAAGTAATCAATAATTAACAAAAAATTCTTGTCATTTACTGCTGATTTTAGAGTTCCAATATCTGCAAACAGCCCAACAAATATCACTGATGATGGTTATCAAGGTCAACGGAGATTTTAAATAATCAAGGGGATATTTTTTCTTTCAGGAAATATAAGGTGATGCAGTCTTTGGAGTAGAAATCCCATTATTTAAAATATTTTGCATACTAACATAACACAAATACTATTGAAATAATACATGAAGGAACACTTTCCAATGTTCTGTAGTACATTTAAAAATATGTATTTCTGATAGAAAGCATTTAAAGTGCTATAAGTAAGAAATGCCATGTAAATAAAAAATATTGACTTCCTATGAGTTTAGCAGATTATTAAAATTATGTAGCAAATGATAGGACAAGAACTAAATTTGTTATACCCACATTAGCTTTTCAATTTTTACATAGTGTGAAATTACACACACACACACAAGGAGTTAACTACATCCAGCTGATTACTACTTACAGTGCCTCATATGTTTTCATTTTTGTGCTGCAAACACTTTAAATACATTCTCATCAGGTTATACAATCTACCTCTGGAACCTATCCTCCCATCTAAATGACATTTTATCCTTTTACCAACTTCTCTGCCTCACCCCCAAACACTTCATCCCTGGTCACCACTATTCTACTGTCTACTTCTATGAAGTCAGTTTTTTGTTTGTTTGTTTTGATTCCCCATCTGAGTGACAAAGTGCTCAAATATTTTCATGGGTGAATGTGACCCTCTGTCTCTTGACTTATAAAATGCTCTCACTCTAGATTTATTAGCACCTTGTCTCTTCCTGAGACACCATATTGTCTGCATGCTGAGAGAAAGAGTAGCCTGAACCCAGCTCAGTCTGAAGAGTTCTTTCTGCTTAAAGCAGGTGGGAAAGATACCTGGTATGAGCACACAAGTGGCTCACAGCATTTCCACATGGGATAGATAAATATCTCTTGAGAAGAGTTGGGTGAAAGATTATTGTATAGATAATTACACATATATGTGTTCATACGCTCATTCACAAACACACATAAATTTCTGTATACATAATATCTGCTTTCCCAATGAAACAGAATGACAAAACTGAGGAATTAAAGCCAAATTTAAAACCAGTTGAGTTGTACAAAAAGAAGGAAACAGGAGAAATTATCACTAATCCATTTTGACCCATAAAGTACTTCCAGGTAGCTAAAAAAAACCCTCATATTTCTGAATATACTTGTTTTCGATATATAAAATGTTTTTGACCTGAATAGTGAAGTTGGTGAGAAGAATATTATACCTCTACCTCAAATCATGATGAAATAATAATGCCCTTAAATAAAAGGATGAAAAATTAAAGGTCATTGCATATCATTTTTAAGTTCCCTGACTTAAAATTAAAATTCTACTTTCAATGTTAACTAAGCCAGCTTTCTACAAAATTTTTAAAGAATTACATTATAGAGAACGATACAAAGAGTTAATTATTATAATCAACATATCTCAAAACTTTGGTTTGGAAATCTTTTACTCCGTCTTTTAATTTGGACCAATGAAGTATTTTTTCCTAGTTATGGTACACATTTTCTTTCTTTTGCATAATCACTCAGCTTTTGTCTGATCAACTATTCAGTTAACATGAAGTGATATGCATTTTCATACATAATGCATAAAATATCAACCAGTCAATTAAGGAAAGAAAGAGAAACAAGCCTGGAAATAGAAAATCAGCATAGACCTGTGGAGTTAGACATGACCTGACAGATCTGGGGCTATAATGTGGCTTCCATGGTTGGCCTGTATGGTTATAACAAGTTTGTCATGACACTATGGGAATGAGATAAACTGCTAGAGGAAGCACCAGGGCCTCATTCACAAATGCCAACAAAATTGGGCCCTTCTAATACTATAGCTATGAACTCAACGAAGATAGTATTTAAGAAACAAAAATATTTCAATTTCTTGTGAATGTTCTTTATACCTTTTATCTCGTCTTTAGTCTGTGAGGAGTTTATTTTTGTATGTAAAAATAAATTATGAAGAAAAAACATTCATTGATGTCCAACTTTAACTCAGCAGGCCTTTATAATCCAGTAAGTAATTATTTTTACTGTTTGGTTGCCTATTTTCACCATATGTTAGAACCTGTGATTTCATTCCATTCTTGTTGACCTTTTTGTTTTAGATGATCATGGCCCTAATTTCGTGCCATTCCTCAATGTTTTGTGGAACACTGATTTGTTGGCTCTTTATCACTGTGAACAAAATACCTGATAAGAATAACTGAGAGGAGAGAGAGTATATTTGGGGCTCATAGCTTCAGAGGTTTCAGCCCACAGTACACCGGCTCCCTTGTTCTGGGCTTGAGGTGAGGCAGAACATCTTGGCAGAAGGGCATGGTGGAGGGAATCTGCTCAGCTCATGGCAGTTAGGAAGAAGAGAGCAAGCAAGGTGACAGAGAGAAATATAAATCCCAAAGGCATGTTGTCAGTGATGCACTTCTTCTAGCCATTTAGTGCATCTGACCACAGTTACCACCCAGTTACCACCCATTTAAATTATTAATCCATCAAATGGATGAATCCTCTGTTGAGGTTATAGCTCTCGTAATTTAATAATTTGACCTCTGGACATTCTTACATTGCTAGCATTAGATTTTGGATGACATCTCATATCCAAATCATGTAACTACCGGTTTTGTATATTTTATACATTACTAGGAAAGTTACCTCTCCCGATTTTTCTCGACATTGCTTGCTTATTGTTGCATGTGAAAAAATGTTTGGTTCCCTTCAAAATTCTCATTTCAGATTCTTATTTGGATTAAATTCAGTCAATAAATTAATGAATGCCATTGACATTTATAACATAAAATCCAATGAGAAATCCAAAAAACATATGTACATGTATGTTTGTAATGCAGAGAGTACAAATACATTTTTCTTTTAAAATTCTTGAATGCATCTACCTAGGCACCATCTTGAATATTGGCCCCCAGGCCCTTGCTTCTGCTAGACTTCTTCACCTTGGGTTACTGGATGGTATTGAGCATATCCTTCCTTCCACCCCAGGTATTTCCTTGTGTCTTGTATAATTCCCAGGCAATATCATTAGGGAGAAACATCAAGTAGCATTTTTCTCCCCAGGAATTCATAATCCCTTCCTCCTGCCTCATGTTCCATGGCAGGGTTCAGACAAGAAAATGCTATCACACCACAACATAACCACTGTTCATTCTCTTTTTGCTCACTTGGTAAAGGGAAATTGGATTCTCACAGCCCAATTCCCTAAACAAGTCTCTAGCAAAATGATACCTTATAAATGACTATATAAGAAAAAAAAATGGTGACTACAAGAAACAACCATAACAACAACAAAAGATTAGTGCTTAACCTTTCTAGATTTTGTAAAGCAGAAAGGGTCTGCCATGTCATTTTGGGAGAATAATTCTCTGGCTGTTATCTTAGTAGTGTGCGCATTTTATCCATAAAGGCATCTGAGATTTAGAAGTCTGTCAAAAATTATTTAAATGAAGTCTTAGGGAAGAAATCCTTAAGGTAATGCCAGATACTGAGCATTAAAAGTTTGCAACAGTGTGAATTTATATTTTTAAGATAGGCATCTCTGTGAGTTTGCAACTATATATACATAACCATATATATGTACATATATACATAATTAGGAGAATATGTATATATTTCTAAGGTCCTCAAGAGCAATTATGGTTCTAAACACGAAAAGCCGTAAAGGTTTCTCTCAAAGAGTTTTTGGGTTTTTCAGCCAACAATATTTGTGAAACTTTCACAAATTTTAGATCATCGTAGGCTTTTACTAACTGTATGACTATTTTCAAAACAATATTTACTTTTCATGAATATCAAAGTAATCAAGTTTTTGAAAAAGCACAATAAGGAGATTATTATTCATAATTAAATCTCAGTGTTCCCTTCAGCATTAAAAACATCTTGATGGAGAATATAAACACTAAATGCATTGAGATTTTGTTATTAATATTAATTTATATAGGTACATAAACATATGTTTCCTACCAATAAGTATTCAGATCATAGAGTTCTTTATTTTTAATTTCAAAAGCCAAATTAGTAACATTGAGCCAGAATATTTGATAATGGTATCACTGTGAATGTTTTCTGGATTCCACTCACTAAAGGTTTTACATTTGTGTATTTATTATTTATGGGTATCCACAAATCTGCCCCCTCCAAAGGAATAATAGATATATGCATGGTGATTTGATTTGCAAACTAATACTTTTTATTTTAATTCAATACAAATAAGATTTCATGAACCTTGAGAACAAAAATTACTTATAATTATAAATTTGAATTCATAAATAACTAGACATTTTTAGAGAAGCAAAAATTTATTATTGCTAATGGGTTTCTTTGAAGTATTTACTGCTTTTAGATGTGGCAGTTCATTTGTTTTTTGTTTTTTTGTGTGTGCAAATATTCACACTACTGCTTCAATTAGATAAAGTACCATAAGTTTGAAGCTTTGAAACCTGAATTAGAATTTGAACAAAAGTACAATTATCTCTTTCAGAAGAAATGAGAAATGATTCATCCATTTCCTATTTAGTGTAAGGAAGATAAATAACACCTCATTGTTGCATATGTAGCTCAGGAGATATGTGTTGTTAGTGTGGCATTGCAGTTAATAAGGTAGGGTTCTTGTGTAGCTTTAAGTTCCCGGTAGCATCTAGCTTTTGTGAGTACACTGGGAATAAATTATTCCTTTGTAGGAGAATTCATTACCAGTAGATAGCTCATAGCTGAATTACTTATGGGAATTACAGAAACCATATTTTTCTGAAATAAAAAAAAAGATCTTTTCAAAACCAACCTTTTGTTGGCATGTTAACAACCAAATAATTGTTTTGGAATATTTACTGCTTCATGTATCTTTGCCAGTCTTTACTTTCAATTGCATTTTGGAATTAAAAAAAAAAAGATACCTTTTTCCATTTGGAATAAAATACTCCTCAACTTGATAAATGCATGAAACTTGGCAAAATACATAGAATTTGCAACTCACAGACCAAAGAGAGACTGTTAATTGAAAAACATATATTTATATTCAAATACTAGGCCCATGTATTACATTGGAATCATTCTAGGTATCTTTGTCCTTGTTTTCAATTTTAATTTTTGGGATAGAGGAGGATGTGTCCCTAGGCTGTTCATTTCTGATCCCATAACATGAAATTCTTATCTTTTTTTTTGTAACCAAGCATTCTTTTAAAACACACTAGTTCCTTTAAACATCTCTATACACTTCCCCAAATTATTTTCTTCCTCTAGATTCATATCCTTTTTCTCCTTCACTTCTGCATTTAGTCTGTCCAACTTGTAATTAATAAAAAATCACTGCTTCCTATGACTCCTTTCTTTTCTTACCATATGTAATAATCTTCTGAGTGATGAATTTCAATTTCTACACTGTAATATTCAAAGTAGACTAATAACTAATATAAACCAAACATGTTCTGCCAAAGTTCTCATGTGAATATACTTGAAAACCTAATTAGCATAACTCCTATCTTTGCATATCTATTTATCTTCATGTACACCATTTGTTGGTGGGGATAATTTCTCTCTTTTCCTTTTCTGTATCTACATGAGTAATCTTTGTACTTAATGTGGCAAACATTATTTGTTACTGAGTAATGGAAGACGAACTTTTTATTATTTTGCAAGATAAAAATAACAGGATACTGGAAATACATTCATGGGTTGGAAGAATCAATGTTGTTAAATATCAATTATTTTTGCAACAATCTATTCTTTCAACACAATCCCAGCAAATTCTCCATCAGCAAAACCGTCTAATATTCACATGATAAGAAATAACGTGTAGAATAGTCAATCATATGCTTGATGTTGGGCATTTTCCCATGTTCCTCTTTGTTACCTGCACACCTTCTTTGATGAAGCATCTGTTCAGATATTCTGTTTAGTAATTGGTTTCTTTTCCTTTGACTGAGTTTTTAGAGTTCTTTCTTTCATTTGGACATAAGGACATGAATAGGATATGCCTTGCATGCATTTTCTTCCTGTCTGTGCTCTGCTTTTTAATTCTCTGAGCAGTGTCATTTGAGGAGTCAGGAATTTAAATCCACCCCCCCCACCCCCGATTGATGATGCTCTCACAGTTGTGCTAAAAAGTTCATCTCCAAACCAAGGAGACCTAGATTGTCTCTTTATTTTCTTCTAAGTGGCTTATCATTTTCACTTTATATTTAGGTGTGTTTTCCATTCTTACATATATTTTATGGAAGGCATATGGTCTATACCTATACTGATTTTTTTGAACATGTGAGATCCCATCTATTTTTAAACTGCCTTTAACCAAAGAGGAAAGATTATCCTTTCTCTGTTGTATTGCATTTATCAGAGATCAGTTGATTGTGTGGGTTTATTTTGGGGTTTGCCATTCTGTTTCTCTGATCTCTGTATCTGTTCCTTTGCCAGGAAGTACAAAGTCTGGCACTTTGCTCTTTATAGTCTGGATTACTGTATCTTTACACTCTGTCTCGCGATCTAGTAATGTGAGTCCTTCAACTTTCTTTTCTTCGGTATAAGAATGTGCCATTAAGTTAGTGCACGTTACAGTTAGAAGAACCATGAGACACCTCTACACAGCCACTACAGTGCCTAATCTCAAAAACCCTGAGAATTCTAACTCCTAGTGAGGGAAAAAAAAAAAAGCAATAGGGACTTATATTCATTGTTGGTGGGACTAAAAAAGAGCATCACCACTGAAAAACCATTTGGCTACTTCTAAAAGCTCAACAACATCTTGTGCTATCCAGAAATCAACTGCCTTTCCATTTACCCAGCCAAACTGAAAGCTTATGTGTGTACACACACACACACACACACACACACACACACACACACACACACCCTACTGGGAATATTGATAGAAACTTTATTTCCAGAAAAAAACTTGAAACAACCTAGATGTCCTCTCACAGATGAGTAAATAAACCAACACAATTCAATGGCAGACAAATACATAAACAAGCTGTGCAATAACATGAATGTATATTAAATATATATTATTAGATTTAAAGGAAAGCCAACCTGAGAAGGTAGTATAATTTATGATTCCTTTTGTATGACACTCATGAAAAGAAAAAACTGCAGAGGGATTGGGAGGGGCTGAATAGGTGAAGCAGTGGGCTTTTCTGAGGACAATCAAAGTAATTTATTTGATAATGTAACTGTGCATATATAATACCATACAGTTGTCAAAACCAATGGAACTTCACAGAAGAAAAAGAAAAAAAAATATGTGAATAGTTTCAACAATTACATGAGAAGTTAAGGCTCACAGGAGAAAAATATAAATTATATTTATTTTATACATAAAATAAATAAATAAAAGTGATTTATCCATATAATGTATGAAATCACCTAACTCACATGAGGGCAAAAAAGAGGAGAAGATGCTAATGTGGGTAACTTTGGAAAAGAATGAAGAGTGCAAGCCTGAAATTAAAAGGAGCTGCACATAAATGCCATATCCTACTTAATAAATCATTCCCTGTGGGGGGTCTCATTAACAATTCTGAAACTAGTGTACATGTAGGCTGGGACCATTAGTTAAATGGACAGTAGGTGGGAGGATCCATGTTGGGGTGGGAATTTACAAATAAGCAAGAAAATAAGGCTAGAACAATTGTAGGCTGTAATGGATTATGGTTACAGACATCAGCATGGAGCCATATTTCTTTTAATGTAGACATAGATATATATATGTATATAGATAAAGAAATTTATGGAGATGAATAAATACATGGGTTAGTACACACACATATGTTTTGCTCTATAATCTGAAACAGAAACAATGATGTTCCAGTATCAATGAGCACACCTAGCTCCCTGATTTTATTTAGATTTTTAGTACTATTCTAAATAAATCAGACTTTCTTTGTCATGACAGCTATTTCTAGACTAGGTTAGGAGTGACACCAAAGAAGATGATATACCTTTTAGTTCCATAAAATAAATACATGTTTTCTAACAAATCTGTAGGGTTGGTGGGGGTTGTGTATATGAAAAGGACACAGGAAAACTAAAAGAAGTTCCAATGACTAAAGGTAAAACAAGTTGAGCAATAAATAAACAAAGTAATACTAGTTTTTTTTACCTAAAGTATAAAATTCACATCCATGTGTCCAAACTGATATAAATAACTAAAAAATGAAATGAGAGAATAAATAAGTCCTCTGTAGAAAATTCCAAATAATGTTACCTGTAATACTATAATTGGTGAATACTGTACCGTCGAAGTTGGTTTTAGTGCATTATGGATTGGTTCATTATTTAAGATAAATATTAACAATAGGGTATCTAAGTAGAACAAATACAATAGGAATGGGAGAAATTATCGGTTTCCCCTCTTATAATCATTGGTTGGATAGGAAATTAAGTACTCTCTGTATATCTTCACAACTCTTCTGTAAACCTAAATCTATTATAAAATTAAAAACTTTTTATAACAAAGACATTATAATACCTTATGCCAATGTATAACAAAATGGGGAGATTGTTATTACACCATTTTAAATTTCACTCTAGGTTGGCATTTTACCCTTGAAGAAAATTGAGTAAAAGTTGAGATTAATATGTGGACATATGTCCCAGTGCAGTGTGGCTAAATGAGGACAGTTCTAAAAAGAACAGGATAAGAGATGGTCCAGCTAATACAGAAGATAAATATTCCGGATTTTACAGTTACAGAATGATGTGACAAGTTACTTTATTTCCTCTGCTCTTGACACTTGATATTCAAAATTACTTGGTCTTTCAAAAATGTTTAATTATTCAACAAAATGAAGTCCCAAGCATGAAGTGAGGTCATAAAGAGAAGAAGGAACCTAGAAAGGAGTGAGCACACAGAGCCAGGTTAATAATAATAATGCACAGACCTGCACTTCTCAAAGTTCTCTCTGATATGTACTCACGTCGGACCAGCAGAACATTCCCCTCTGTGAGGTCAAGTGTGACATTCCCTGAGCATTCACAGCTAGATATGGCATGATAAAGGTGGGATATGAAACTCAATTTTAAGGACTTCTAGGAAACTAAGAGTTAGCATATTTAAAAAACATTGCATGCTTTTTGTGGCTGTAGACATTAGTCCTGGTTGAGCCCCATGGTTCCCTGGATAGTATTGATTAACCTCCTCCAATCAATATTTCACAAGAAGAATAGTAATGCTGGAGAACTGCCTTAGGGTTTCCAGCCTATCATTAACATTTATGAGGAGAAAGGTGAAGGAGCTAGCTGGCAATTATCAATGCACCACCTTGTTCTACATCTCTGGCAAGAACCTGACTGCTCAGATCATACTACCTTGTTAGCCATAGGTCTACAGTCACACTGAGACCCCAGGCTTTGGCACAATTCAGCGTTGTTATTTACTGCTGCATCGTTTGCTAGAAAAGTACAGGAAACATTATTCTGGAGCTCTGCATAATCTTAAATAGCTTGAAGTCTTTGTGAAGCTAGTCCTTTTGTTCCTTGTCACCTATAATAATTACTTGAACTAAGAATATTGTGAGAAACCACCCTAGTGACTAGAACTGGTAAGATGAATAACACTGTACAAATACTAAACATATATTTCAAATATTTGTAGGATTATGTCTTTGAAATATTAGTAATCTTGCTGTGTTATGTTTATAATATATTTATCATTTTTGTAAAATTTACTTGTATAGATTTAAATTATTATGTCTAAGCCTCAACCCTGTGTGGATTCAAATATAAAACAAAGACAAATTTTATCAAAGAGAAACTATATAGAACTTGGATACTTAAGGTGATGTTGGTAATGGATGGAAAAACCACAAAAACTGAAAAAATCTGGAATTAAATCATGACCAAATTAATTTTTTTTTTACATAGAAAAGTCATTTTCAGAAGAAAACTTTCAAGGACATATAAAATGCAAATGGTGTGAATGATGCCATTTTTCCTGTTAATTATCATGTTTCCATATGCTTCTCATGGTAAAAATCAGAATATAAAACTGAATAGAAACATATATTTATTATTTATCATAGACACAGATTGTTATCAACATATGTCACACACAATTCCTCTTACGTTGCTCTTTTCAGAAGGAAGAATAAGGAATGAAGACAATTTAATTGTACCAGTGCAGAATCTGCATGCAGGTTGAATATAGTCATGCTTTTCAAACCTCCAAAGATAATAATGCTAGAAAAACACCAAATCCTTAAAGGGAATACTCTTACCTCTCTGTTGGGTAAAGTAAGGTTTCCACTGTAAGTTTTGCGCAATATGCATAATAATAATGAGAAGAGAATACTTTGCTTCATATAGTATCTTAGGTTTGAGTTTAATTAACCAATAGGTTTTGGTATAATTTAAGAAATGCTACTGAAAGATATTAAGAAATTACATAATTTAAATATTAGTCATTATTCTCTTGTACTTAATATAAAAATGAGCAATGTTTCTGAAGCTTACATGCTATTTTCTTTATATTTGAAGAGTTTTTTTAAATGACATTATGATTTTATTTCAGCAACTCCACATGCATTTGTTGTTATTGCTTACATGGTTTTTGATACAATTATCCTGGTGTTCTACGGCTTCAATAATTTTGCATAAAAATTTATGTGTTTTGTTCAACAATATCTTAGGCAAAAATATTTATTTGAAAAAAACTAGCAATTTTCTCTAACGTAAAACATTTATGCACATGCTTACAAGAGCAGCATTGATTTACTGCTCTAGGATAACATTTTAGACATGTATCAGTTATGTTTAAGATATTTGAAAATTCATCCATTCATCCTCATGGGAATATCCTACCTGACAATGTTGGTGATATTCCTCTCTAAAGCAGGTGATTGTGTACTACAGGTACATTATAAGTGATTTGAGAGCATTATCCTAAAAGTAATTCATATTGTAATTGCTGGTTAATTTAATCTTTGGAAAGAACATCCTAAAACATAAAGCCCATGAGATTTATCTTAGTTGGTGAGTGTGTTAGGAGAAATAGCCGTGTATGTAAGGCAAAAATAGTTGTGTGATTTTTCTACCAGGCCTAAAGACATTGAATCTTCAAACTCTATCAATCCCTTTCCAGCTTCTCTCAATAAGCAGCTCATGAAAGGGGTGATTTGTCTTCTGAGGTGCAGCCATAAAATAATTGGACTTTCTGTGAGGCTGCACATCTACCCCAGGCTGAGCACTGAATTTGAAGATTCGGGGAATGAAGAACATCCACAAACCACTTCCTGAAGATTGATATTTTTACTCCTATTTCCTTTATTTTTCTTTCTTTTTATTAATCCTTAGGATAATTTGAGAAACCAACCTTCATAAAACCCTCAGAAAAGTTTAAAAGCCAAATCAATATTATAAATCATACATATAGATATCATAAGTTGAGGTAGAAATACGGTCACAAAAAGGTAATGATAAAACAATGTCTCTTTTTATAAATCATTCATTTTCATTTAGTCAGTTTTGTATTTGCTCTTTTATTAAGGTATTTTACAATATGAGGGAACTGCAAAGTTTTATTTACAATGGTTGACTTTTATATAAGACATGTGAAAGAAAAGTACCCTTTGTTTTATCTTAGTGACTATTGGAAGAGCAGAAGTCCACATTTCTTGGTATTTTGTGTGTATTTTAGCCCAGTTATATATTACAATTTTAGTTTTTTCTAACATTTGATGACAATTTTTAATTTCCAAAAACTCTAAGCCACTTCTTTATCTGTGAAAAGCTTCATGGGTGGATAAAATTTTATTGTAAATTTATGAGTAACTTTGATATTTAATAGAAAAGTTTTCTCATGAAAATGGCTATTGAAAAGTGCTACAGAGGTAATGAGTCATAGAATTATAAATCAATGAATTTCAGAAAAAGAAAGTATTTCAAGATACTACAATTCAGCAATTCTTAAAATGTCTTGTTTAACAGCCTTCTTTGAGAATATGATTTAAAACCATGTTCTCTCTCCTAGAAAAATGCACAGGCCTACAATTTTTTTGCATTCATTTCCAAAGTATTTGAAGCAGACCTTTGAAGTCTATTTCTGGATCTAATGTGGTAGATGTGGGGGTATTATTCCTGTTCCTCTTTTTATAGACAAAGGAACCTCAGTCCTCACAGTTTAAATGATTTTCTAAGGCTACACAACTACTTACAGCTAAAAGCAGGAAAGAAACACTGATTTTCTGGAGCTAGCACTTTTTCTATCACACCCAATATTGCCATCAATTAGAAAGAAAGTTTCATGACAACTGAGCCCACTTTGCAACAACTTAAGATGTTCTTCCTTACCAGAAACTGCATCCAAGTTCATCACTGCATGCTTCAACATGAATGGTGTGTGAGATGAGGACTCCCCAGTAAGGATGAGCAGCCCCTGACAGAGCTGGAGCTGTTCCAGTCTCCCGAACTTTCAGAGAGAAGGCTGGCTTTCCCAGGACAGTGGGAGAGTTGGCAAAGTGTACTGTCAGAGAGGCTGGATGCCCAGGCAAATGAGGTGCTTCAAGATCAAGTCATATTACAAAGTATCAGAGAGCTGTGTAGACATTAGCCCAGGATTAAGAGATGAGAGTAGAAAGGTCTTTACCAGAGAAAAAAAGAGGAGATAGGGCAGGGAGCGGCTGATCAGTGGGTATGAAGGGCAGGAGGTCCTGGCATGCTCTCTGTTGCACATGTTCTGCCATTTAAAAAGCAGAAAGAATTTTACCAGTTTTCCCCAAAACAAAATGACAAGTGAACAGGCAGATGCATTTAACTTGATTTAAACATTGCACAAGATATACATTTATTGAAATACTACCTACTACCCTATTAATGTGTGTCATTTTAAAGTTCTTGAGACATTTATAAAATATATTTAATTTTCTAAGAGAAATGCCTGTTCCTCCTTACCTTAATTTTCTTCTTTGATACATAAATTCAAAAACTCATTGGAGACTATAGATTAGTATAATCCAGTTTCATGCCACACAGTCTGAACCACCAGCTGAACAGCTACATCAAAGCAGATATTAAGTCACAGAGGGTTAGCTTTGCCCTGGTAGGTAATTTTGACTGGGAAAGTCCATTTAAAAAAAAATATATATATATATATATATATATATATATATATATGTATATATATATATATATATATATATATACACACACACACACACACACACACACACACATACTGCAGAAGCTTTATCCTCAACATAACTTCACCATTTGTCCAGATTCTCCCATTTGGACAAATAACACAAAGAGCCATAGTATTTGAAATTATTTACTTACTCATTGTCCAAATTTACAATTAGTGATTTAAAAAGAGTTTCATCCTCTGTGAACTCATTCACATCACTAGGATTCCTTTGATTCTCTACAACTTCAGTTTTCTCAACTCTGTTTCCTTGGTGTGATCCCTCTTTTTGTTTGTGTGCATGTTTGTGTGTTTGTGTGTGGTTTCACTCTACTTTCCTATTTTTCTCCCATCCTCTTGCACTTTTATAGACTTTTTTTTTTTTTGCCCTCTCTTGTAGATTCTCCTTCATTCTTTTGCTACATTAAAAATAATAGGCCAGGGATCACTCATGAAATACAAAATGAGAATTCCGATATTAAAGTTCAAACTTCAAAAACAAAATCTATTTTTTTAAAAAAATGTTGAATTCCCTCAGAAGATCCTGAGCAACATGTGAGCATTAACATATTCATATATTCGGGGGAATATACCTGTGACCCCAGGTAGCAACAATATGAGAGGAGAAAATGAGACACAGAGAAGTCTGTAAAATGTGTTTTCTTGAATCAGATACTACTGTGGGCACGTGTAGAGCTTTGGAAACCAATGTCATTATCAAACACAGGGAGGCACAGTGTATCATGTCTCTGGTGATCCCAACCAAGAGCCAGGGAGCCAGGGTATTTAGCCACAAAACTGCCAATCACTGCTTCAGGGATACTTCCAGGTAATCTGGACTCCAGGCACTTTCCACTTCCCCTCTGCTGCACCAGATCCCTTGGCCAGAAAAGTCAGAGAAAAAGTCTCAGATGTTGAGGCTGGGGTTGTGTCTCAGTGGTAGAGAGCTTGCCTAGCATGTGTGAGGCACTGGGTTTGATCATCAGCACCACATAAAAAATAAATAAATAAAATAAAGGTATTATGTTCATCTACAACTAAAAATAAAAACAAAACAAGAAAAAAAAAGAGTCTCAGATGTGTGTCCTACTTGGAAAGTACCAGAGTGGTATATGTTGAAGAGAAATGGGTACATCACTAATCACACCTGAAATACATTATTCCTTAGTATTATTATTCCTTAGCTCAGTACTTCTTAAAATATCTGAGTGTGACTTTCACTCTGATACAAAGTAAACATGGAGCATCTTATTTCTATACTTACTACCTCATGGAAGAAATTCCTTATATCTTCTGGTGGATTCTCACATACACACAGGTGAATCCAGTGATTCACAAGAGGATCCAATGAACCATATGCCCATTAATGGGCATAAGGGCCAAAGATTCAGGAGTGAACTTTATAGTTGTGTTAGCTGCTCTGGAAGCAAAGTGGAAAGCTATAGGCTTTGCAGTTGTCTGAACATACTTCAATTAACGATTGGATATTTATTTATTTTTTCATCCTAGAGTCATCTTTTAACTGGAGATATTATTATCACACAATTGTGAGAACTAAGGAAGAGCAAGTACGGATAGGCAGGAGGGTGACTTTGTGTGACTTAATAGATGTTATTTGCATCAACTCTTCTCTTCCTGGGTCTCAAGGTCAGGGTTTGACCACATGCTGAATTAAAATAATATTTTCCAGTATTTATTTCTTTAAACAAATAAAATGTCTTATTTTATCTTCTTTCATTTTATGTGCTCTATAATTTCTGAACTACGGGTATAGAGAGCTAGCTTAATTGGATATGTAGAGATCTGGATAGAAAATGAAAAAAAACATTGCCTAGAGATTTGTTTTTATTTGTATGATAATGACCACAGTTTACTGGTTTCACTACTGCTGCCCTGCAGAACTTCAATTTTTATAAGTCAAGTTAGTGACCTTTTATAACTTCAAAATCTTAGTGAATTGTCACTGAGCCTGGTCCTTTTTTTTTTTTTTTTAAAGAGAGAGGAGAGAGAGGAGAGAGAGAGAGAGAGAGAGAGAGAGAGAGAGAGAGAGAGAGAGAGAGAGAGAGAGAGAGAATTTTTTAATATTTATTTTTTAGTTCTCTGTGGACACAACATCTTTGTTTGTATGTGATGCTGAGGATCGAACCCGGGCTGCACACATGCCAGGTGAGCGCACTACCGCTTGAGCCACATCCCCAGCCCTGAGCCTGGTCTTATTTTCCAGGATGACTCTATATTATCATGGGCCATGTCAACTTTGTGCTCTTTTTACAGGCATGCAGAGCGACAGATTGCAAGCACAACATCAACCAGCTCACCTGAACATTTCCCCTGCAGGTTTGCATCTAGCTGGATGGTTATGTTATTACAGAGAGAGTCCCTAGGAAGCAGGCCTGGGACCCTGTCTGCATTACTGTGTCACGGCTTCACACCTGAGGAACCAGCCCATTCCCTGCATTCTTTTGTTTCTTGATGTTTCTGAACTTGCTTGTAATCTCCAAGCCAAGTTGGTGGGCACATTTTCCCAAATTCTTTAATCATGTTTTCCTATGAACTTATACATTAGTAAGAGTTATAGTCTGTAAACATGTGGATGTATTTCCTTAAATGCTTATTTATGAAGCACATAAACTCAGTTAATGTAAATAAAGCCTATCAAAGAAAGGTGGTCTGGAATCTAATCAGTTATTATCTAATTTATCTTTTTTTAATAAACATAACAATTTAAATATATTTCTAAGAGGAGCTTTGCATAATTAGAAAATTGAAGTTTAACTAGAGTGAAAACAAATCACGCATATGCGTTACTTAAAAAAGATTTACAGGACACCATAATAAAAACTTTAAAATATGTTGAAAGGCATCAAAGAGATAATAGCTATTAAGAAATAAATAGGGACCCAGGGTCTAAACAGGTAACATTTTCCCAAATCAGGCAACAAATAATTAGAAAAAACTGAATTACTTTCTTTTCTTTTTTTTAACTGCTAAAGACAACTACTTTGTACTTGTTCATCGCAACACAAAAATTAAAGGCCTAAAAATCATTTGGTGGCAAAGTAAAAAAGATAACTGGGGGAAAAAAAGATAACTGAGGGGTGCTTTATACATCATCTAATCTATATTCTTTATTTTGAAATTGTTTCCTGCTTTGTCCAATATAGTGGTCACAGTCCACTGCTACATTGAGAATTTGTTTTGTTTGTTTATTGTTTTGCTTATTGTTTTGGTGCTGGGGATTGAACCTAGGTGCACTTTACTACTGAGTTATATTACAGTCCTTTAAATTTTTTGAGTAGGGTCTCCCTAAGTTGCTGAGGCTGCTCTTCAACATGTGATCCTCCTGTCTCAGGTTCTGGTCATGCTGGAATTACAGGTATTTGCCACCATGCCCAGCCACACATTTGAAATGGAGCTAGTCCAAACCTGTGCTGCGGATATAAAACATCTTAAAGTTAATTAAAAGAAATGTGGCCAATATTTTTCCTATTGATCACATGTTGACAGGATAATATTTTGGAAAAATTAGATTAAATAAAATGGATTTATAAAGTTAATTTTAACTCTTATTTAACCCTTTTAAGAATATGGATACTAGAAAATTTAAAACCATATATGGGACCTACATTGACATAGACAAGTGTTTTTTATTTTATTGTAATCAAAAGTTACAATGTAAGCCAAATGAACAAAATATGTATGTATGTACTGTGGAGACCTATTGGCAATATTCTTAAAAGTTGGAGAAGTGTTGGTCACAGTGTGCTTATGGCTAAAAATATCAACCAGAAGCTTTGGTGTCAGAGGTTTATCCAGCCCATATGACAACTCTAGAAATTACAAATATGTTTCATTGGGACAGCAAAGATGTTAATAACTGGCATCTGCAACCAGGCTAGTGTGCAGAGATCTGCTATAGAGCTCTTTGAGCAAAGAAATACAATAAAGAAGGAAAATGTATGGACTTCATATTTTATATAAGGAGCCTATTACAAGTGTCTCAAATTGTCATTATATTTTGACTCACTGGGAGCAAGTGAGAAGAAAAACAAATGTAAAAATTTGGATAGTTATCCATTTACAAGCGTATATAAAATCTGTAACAACAAAGATAAAAGCCAGGTGTGTAAGTGGAAGAAAAATGATTCCAAGGTTACATGAAATTGAACAATCTTTTAGCACTTTTGGAAATGAGCCAAAGTGTTGTCATCTCAAAAATATCCTTGAGTCTAATAAAAATAACAAATTATCAGAAAACAACAACCAAAAGGGCCAAAGTCATGGATGAATACTTTAGTATTTTTCTCTATGTATTTGGAGGGGTTGGGATGGGAGGGGCATAATGTTTTCAATGGACAGTTTGAGCATTCATTCCCTGTCATAAAAATCAGTTCCAATGATCGAACACAGCTGTGTAGAAAATGAATGTAATATTAAAAAAGAAAACATCTGATCAATTCCTGTCCCTTGGTGTTCTCACTGTTTTACTCACTACCTTAAAAATGAGTAAACAGGGTCTGGCAGAAACAATCTTCCAGAATCTCCAGGTGAACTTCTCAACAATACTTCAGAAGTTCTCTCTCTCTCTCTCTCTCTCTCTCTCTCTCTCTCTCTCTCTCTCTCTCTTCTCTCTCTCTTCCATTTTTTTATTATCTTAAACCATCAGTAGAATTTTTCTTAATATTATTCTTTTATAAATAATATTTTGATATTTCAATTTTCACCTTTTTATATTTCATGAAATTTTGCTTGTCTACAGAAAGGGAGCACTCGAAGTAACCTCCTCTGTCTCACTTTGTCTTTCTGACCTGAAAGATAATTTAGTTGTTAACCTACTCTGTGTACCACAGAAGGCTCTTGTGAACACAGGAGAGAGAGGGTGCGGGGGAGGGAGGGAGAGAGGGACAGAGAGAGGGACAGAAAAATTGCCCTTTCGAAACATTGAGAATATAAATCATACAACTAAAAATAGCAGTAGTTACGTTTATACCATAATTTCCCTATCTACCAGAGAACATTCTAAGCTTTTTTTTTTCAATTTTTTAGATTTTAAATTTACTTCATTTTTCAGATTATTATTACATGAGTTCTATATTTGTCAACTTAAAGATACACCTGTCAAATATTAGAAAGTGTAAGTAACATCCTGGAATGCACTGAAAACAAAGCATGCCAAGACTGCCAGAAGTTATTATATCAAGAATGGATGCTTGGGAGATGCATCCAGTGAGTCCACTGATCTGGGGGCCAATCCAGTTGTGGAATTTGTGTTTGAAGCAACTACTATATCCATCTGAAAATCAAGCCTAAGATTTTTATCTGATGGAACAAAATTCTCTTATTTTTTATTTAAGAAAGCGTTAAATAAACATTCCCCCCCTCTCCTAAGATATGTACAGAGGGTTAGAAAATGGAGAAGTTTGAAGGTCTGAGAGATGAGTTTGCACAGAAAGGCTTTGTGATTGGCAGAAGTGTGCTGCAGGTACAGTCTGCAGATGCAGGCTGAGCTAGTCTACAGGAGCATCAAGAGAGTCTGAAGACACAGTGCTTGACAAGCATTACTCTCTTGCAAAACTTGCCTAAAATTATATCAAAAGACATAATTGAAGTCACGTGTTCCCTTGCACCATTTCCATGAAGGTTCCTGTCACCGAAGAGATTAAAATCAAGAGGCATCTTTACTATTATGTTTAAAGTGTTTAAAAGATATTTAAGAAATACCCTTCACAGAAAGAGTTTAAAATTGAGGCATCATAAGATTCTATTTCTGTAGCCGTGAATCTTTACTTTCTCCCTTGATATATCTGACTCTAATGCCTCAGATTCTTATACACAAAAAGGAGCAGTAGATTTTAAGAAACCCTAGGTACTTTTTTTTTCTTCCACAGCATTTCTACAAATAACATAATTTTTTCCAACTAACACACTGATGGTTTATTAACTTTTAAAGAAAAATACATAAATGGCTTTGCTTATGGATTCGTAACTATCATTTCAATGCTCTTTAAAATCATTAAAAGTTTTATTGGCAATTTTGCTTCCATTTTTGATGCTCTTTTATCTTGTTTTAAATTCCAGATTCAAATCCCAGAGGTTGGGACTTTCTCATTTGCATTAAAATACTTTCTTCTTAAATATATAGGAGACTGACTAAATTAATGTGTAAACAGCTTTGGGGCCCTAGGGGCTCGAGGCAGGAACCTAAATACTCTGGGAATAGAACATTTTCAGAACATATTCTAATTCCTAATAGGTGTGCACACTAATGTGCTAACAGATGACAAACACTGTTTCTAAATCCTGAATAACCACTTGAATTAATATGTTCAGAGACCAGAGTGCAAATTGGAAACAACCAAAACCTTTTAGGGTCTAGATTTTTACAAAAATAAATCAAGATCATTTTGGAAGAAGAGAGTAATTAAGAGGAAATTGCTTTCACATCTCAAAAATGGGATTTAAACATTCTTATATTTTCAGATAATAACAGGATATTACAATTAAGTTAAATACTTCCACTCATGCTGAATTTCCCAGGATTATTTTCCTGTTGTTCTGACAGTGATAATATCTACCAATCATGTATTTTAGTCTATCAGTTTTACCATATTTTTAGGATTATCTCACCTCACTCTAAATTTGAATGTGTACACACACATGCAAAAATACACACACAAACTAATCAAAGACATACTTCTCAATCTTTTAATCTAGCCCCACCCCCAACCCCTTTATTTTTTTCTGCCACATCAATTCTTCCAAAACTACTGTTTGGAGGTAGACAATGTTTTAGGCCTACTCTCAGGAAGCCTGCATATCCATGCCTCTCTCCCCAGGCCCTTCTTTGTGCTAGGAGACAACTAAAACTGAAACAAAACTCATGTCAGTGAGTGAGTGGATATGTAGAGTCCACATGATTCCCTGTTTGCTAATTTACCATGTGAAGATGATAAATTATCAGAGACTTCTCCAACTTTCTCAATATTGGCAGGGTATAGGACCCATATGAAGATTGAAATTTAATTGGAACAGAAAAATGAATCTGAAACTTGAGTGCATGGAACTCACTGGAGGGTGGTCACTTGTTAAGTCACAGATTGCCACTGCACCTCAGTTTCTGATTGGCAAGGTTGGAGTGGACTTGCCATTTACCCATCAAATACACACCAGGGGATGTTGGTGTTACTGGTCCTGGGGCATATTAAAAAAGAAAACATCTTTTCATTACTTGTATAGGTATCTTAACATTACAAAATTAGAATGAAATATTGGAAACCCTATTTTCAGAATGACCTTGGATCTTGTAGGAAAAAAAAATGTGAAAGCCAATTTGTAAGCATGGGGTAGATTCCCATTATTCTAATTAGAATACATGTTCCTGCCACAGGGTAGTTACAATACAGAAAATGTATTTACCTTACAAAAAAAATTAATAAATAAAGGCAAAATCATACTAGCTGATCAATAGGATAAAAATGCATTTGACTACAATATTAGATGTCTTTAAATTTCACAATTTATTTTTAATTGACAATTAATAATTGCTACACATTTTCAGATAGACAGGAGACATCAACACCACATACTTTTTGATGGGGCTCTCTGACCAAGAAACACAATGATGTTCAATGTGATGTTCAAACTTCAGTCATTTAAATTAGGAAAAGACAAATGAATCTTTTGAGACCCAGTACTAAAAGTGAGTGACAATTTCCGTAATCCTTGATTGTGTCTAAGAATAAATATAATCTTGGGAAACAAATTCCACAGCACTATTTATATAGGACAACTGCATTTCTGACTATTTCCCCAACCTAGAAACATAAATTTTATTAAAATCTCCAAAGGGGGGGGGGAACAATTGGAATCATTGCTTCAAATATTAGAATGCAATCTAGCTTGGGAAAAAGTTCAAAGGCATCTATGCTACGTGTTGTTTAGACAGTGAAATTTAATACCTAAAACTGCACACAGGGAATAAAAGGAGTATTTTTATCAAGAAAATATGGACTAGCTGGAGAGGGAGGACACTTGAATAAAAGGAAAGGAATCAACAACACCAAAAGCCCTTAAAGATATGCAATTGGTTAGAAGGAATGCTAACAGGGCAAACCAAACTAAGTGAAGCAAATTTGAGCAGCATAAAGATGATTCTTTGTACTGACATTAATCATTTTGAATGACAGATCCCATAAGAGAGGGGTGAGAAGAAAAAGACATTGTCTTGTGACTGCTACGGTGCACCTGACAGTGTGCCTGGTTCTATGGAAAGGAATGTGCTTCCCTGAAGCATATCATTTGATTGTCATTATTAACTCAATGAAAAATTTTACCTTCTCCTGACTGGCTTACACGTTAGCATTCTAGAGAAGATATATTTGTTTATTCACCATATCAATCTATCCAGATCTGTATTATTACATGCACTTATTCCACAAATACTGTATTGACATTCTCCACTTTACTAGATCTTCTACAAAGAAAGGTGTAAGCATGTGCCTTAGCCTCTAAGAGGTTTTAACTTGGCATAGGGAACGATGTACCTTCAATGGACTCTGTGGCATTTCAGTGATACTGAAAGTATGTGCCACAAAAGCAAGAACACACCTTGGTGACACAATCAAGAACTGCTTCATGACAGAGGAAATATTCACTCCAAACCTATCAAATTATCTAGCTTAACATGAGAAGATGGAGAATATGAAGTTCAGTTCTAGATATTAATGCTGACATTGACATGATATCACCAGGTGTTTTTATGTTCTTTCAATCTTTCTGCCTTTTCTGGTTTGTGTCATTTTTATAAAATTAATAAACATTAAATAGCATTGAAGCAAACAAAGAAACTAAAGGCAAGGCTAAATGTAAAGAAAACATTAAGGTGAATGATGTTAGTTTACAAGAGTTAAATGGTAGTAGATTCAAAATATTCAGTCTTGGGTAATAAAATTGAGACAAAACATTGAGTCAATAAGTGACTGAAGAAGAAAGATGAGCTATATAGTTTTGGGTCCATTGAGCTAGGTTGTGCCATCCTGTGGGCCCATCTATAGTAGGATGAAAGCAACGCTGGGCAGAGGAGCTGGGATGGGGCTTGGGAAATACCTCTAAATGTGCTCATCGGATTCATGACACATGTTCAATGTTTGATGGAGATAAACCCAGAAATACTTTGAAGATGGAACCTTGGCAAATTCTTCCATAGAGGATTCAAATCTTACACAATGTATGTTTGATATTCACTCTAAACTTATCCAATTATCAATGTTGTTATATACTTTTTTTTAAAATTTAGGACTGACAATCCAGTATTAATTTTGTACAATTCTAAAAAAAGTTTTGTTTAGAAGGAGGAAAGTATATTGTCTCCTCCTTGGTTAAAGCACACAGGTTACTAAGTACTTCTTAATTCCTCATAACAGTACAATAAAAAAATCTGACTTTAGCCCTGGAACAAACTCCTTTGCTGTATATTGTAAGGCTGAACAAAGAGCAGCAGGGGGGGTTCAGTATGCTTACATTTAATTTCTGCCCTGAGTAAACCCATGGAGGTTTACTGACATGTCCTACACTCACCCACTGTTCACTCTCACCCATAGTTAGAGTGTCAGCTGCCAGGAAACAGAGACAGGAGACATTTCTCCCTAGAGTGAGTATCATTTCAAGTGCTCAGCCTCAGGCACCTGCTGATTTTGTTTTATAATTTCTCAAGCAAAATAAGCGAATATTGAATGAAAGGTTTTAATTCTGTTTGTTGAAATAAACATTTGAGTTCCAAATAATAGAGCCCACAAAATCATGCAGTAGGGATTAATAATTTTATGTTTATACCCACTCCCCCACATGTATATTTTATGTGGCTGAGTTTAATAAACTAAAATCAACAGAATATGGAAATATAGCTGATACTTTTCAATTTTCTCAAGAAAATACAACAGGATTCAATACTTTTTATTAATGTTGAAGTTGTGCTATTTGAAAGGGTCTCTTTCCATCCCTCTACCCAACTGAAGCACTTCAGTTGTCTTTAGATCAATTTAGTCAAGAAACTGAAGTTCTATGATTATTAAAATAAACTACATGAAAATACTGGTGTATTATACAGAGCTCCATTTACAAGTGATACATAGTTTCTCTGGCTCACTTTATTCACAAGTTCAGGGTCAAATAACAATTTTTCCACTTTCCATAAGGTTATGAATTTTTTTTTTCTACCTGTAATACTAAAGAGTACATGCAATATAACACAATATAGAGAGGAAGAAAATGTGTAATGTGACTCATTCTAATTATCACACTCATTAATATTCATAGGTAGATAATGCTAATTATATTAATAATAATTATATTGAGATAATGTTAGATGTCAGCAATGCATTTAATTTAGTGCTTTAGCAAATCTGCTTCCAAACATGTATATCCACATCCCAATGTTATGAGCAAATTAGTTTTACACTGAAATTGGTCTTAGAGGAGAAAAGCACCTGATTTTTCTACTCTACATATTTTACTTTTCTCAAGTCCATTGAAATCTTTATGCTCAGCATGAGATATGTTGAGTATTAAACCAAAGTCTATAGATTTATAACTCTTGAAAGATGCCAACTTACAGCTTTTAGACTTTTTTCAATAGCATCCATGATTGATAATAACCCACATTCTGCTAATATCTCAGTGTAGATAGATTATATGTCATTGTATCATGCCAAAGATTCAGCAAGGCATTTTTTATTTAATTAAAATATGCTACTTCTTCCATACTCAATTATAACTTAATTTGGAGAATTAAAAAATAATATCAAAAATAATAATTAAACATTATCATCCACGACATGGAAATCCTCAAAATATTTATGAAAGCTTACTTACATTTCTTATTCTTCTGGACTCTCCTTGAACACAATTTGGATCTGGGGATAAGACCATGAGGTGGCTAAGAATTTGATCTCTGGAACCAAAGAGTTTCATCTAGGGTAAATTACTTAATTGAGTTCACTTCATCATTATTAAAGTGGAAATAAAATCATAATGCCGACCATCTGATAATACTGGGATATGGAATAAATACATTCATACAGCAAACACTCAGCATAATTCCTAGCCACCTATTAAGACAAATACTATAAAGATATAAGATATAGTCCCGGATTCCATGTAATTTTCGCATTGCAAAGGAGGTGAAAGAAAGAATCACAAGAAACAATGCAAAGAAGGATTATGTATTACAGGGAAGATTTTGCAGCATTTTAAAATTTACATATCCTTGATGTATTTATACTAAATTAGATCTACTTGTACACTCAGTAAGTGCTGAGCCCTGTGCTCACTTAAATGTGGTCCATTGAAGCTTAAGTTACCTGCTCCAATTCTGTGTTCTCACACTCAGTACACTTGGAAACTAGGGGCAATGACAAGACCATGCTGCCACCTGGGGAAACCTAAGGAGATGGAGCCTGGAACTCTAAGAGGCCTCCAGAGTGGAATCACCTGGGGATAGTGACTGTCCCTTGTCTCCTCCATGATATTGTGCAATTGTTGGTGTTTCAAATATGAAGATTTCCATTCTACACTCTCTTCCATGTTATTTGGAACATAGCAAATAACATTCCTGCCAGACGGATTCTTAATAGACACCAGCATATTTCTTTACCCTTTGCAAGGAATTGCCCTTTTTGTGCATTTCCTGCTCATGAATTTTAATTTTAATTAGTTTAGAGGGCAAAGTGGTTATGTGATAATTAGCATTGATATGTGACAAAAATTTTGAAATGACAATAGCAAAATACAAAGAAAATTTTTAAAAATCTTGTGATTAATCTCCTATTAAATATCAAGTAAACTTTGCATATACATCTTGGCTCCACATTTAATTGCTTTTGCTACCTTCAAAATTAAATTTACTCTTCCAATTGCTCCTTTTCTTGAAACCTGTGCTCTTGGAGTTGTAGGTGTGAGCTCAGTGGTGGAGCATGTATTTAGCATGCATGAGGTCTTTGTTTCAATTCCAGAGCACCAAAACAAGCAAATAAACAATAACAAAAACAAAAGCAAAAAACTGATCTTCTTAGAAACTTGCCTGTGTTAAAGTTGGGATATGAGCCAATTTAATTTTCCTACTTTTATGAATTCACATCAATTCCTATGTAATTGGGTATATGCCTATTCTATTTCTTTGTACCAGAATCAAACCATTTTATTTATTGAGATTTTTATCATAAGTATAAATAGCATATAGAGTTAGTACTTTGTCTTTTCTACGGAATCCTCCTTGTAATTTGTGTACACTTTTTAAAATCATATATTCTAAAGTAAGTATCTTTATTGAAAATAGATTATTGGTTTATTTAATTTTAGATAAACTTAGATATGGATTAAAAAGCCAGAATTGGCATCTTCATAATACTAAATCTTTTTATCTACAACTACAGGATAACTCACCATTAAAAAGTGTTGTGCCATGGCATTTCTCATGGAAATTATACTAAGCAGTACAATTTTTATGGACTAGTGAATTTTCAAATTTTCCCTGAATATGTAAGTGCCAAAATAACCATCATCACTGCATGTACAGAAATTTGGTACTTTCCTTATGCATTTAAGCCAAAATACTCTTTTTCGGTTTTCTGCTATATGAGACTACATATATTAAATAAAAATCCATTATCAGTTCCTGAATTGAATTTGGTATATAAAATAGATTCATATCATTCTCAATCTAGGTTTAGCACCAATAGTACTTGATTCACTTTGTATTTACCTTAATGTAACCTACTTCTAAAACTAGGATATGCATAACAAGGGAGATACATATAAAAAATGGATATGTTGGGCAAATAATTTATATTTTAAACCCTGTTGAACGTATTCCTTTTGTTGTTGTTATTGGTGGTGGTAGTTATTTTCAGTTTCTTAGAGCTTACTTATGATAAAGGGCTTTATGACTTCCAAGTAAGAGTTAGTATTCACAGCATTCTGATGTGAAATCCTAAAAAACTACTCATATTGCAGAATTAGTATACCTCTGGTAACAGTGTTTTTTATTTGGCTAAGTGAAATACATTTAGGTAAAGGATAATGCAACATTTATTGACTAGCTATTATTTGTCAAATGCCAAGCAATGTAGAGATTATAAATAAGAATATGTTTTCTCAAGGGGCTCAGAGTGTATGATAATGATAAATACACGGAAAATCCAATTGTGATACAATGGTGAACACAAAAATTGCAAGTAAACAAAAGATACAAAATTCATACCCATGTGTATACATATCTATATATGTGTATGTACACATACACACACACAAGGTACAAATATGAAGAGGATAATACAAGGATGTATTTTCAGGCTGGTAACTCTTGCCTCCCATCTTTTAAAATTCCGATTGCATATGCAAAAAAGAAGAAATAAAATAATTTGGAAATAAAAGTAGTGCTTCATGAAGTCAATCAGTTTTATAAATATTTTCTATTTGGGCTATTAATGAGAACAAAAACTAAGATTAAACATATTAAAGAGGCAATATGATTAAAGTTAGAATGCAAATCACATATTTGGAGGATCTGAGTTTTAATAAAGAAGAAAATGTCCACCTTTCAGTTACCAAGCAAGGCCAGGTGTTTGTAACTGCCCTAGAATTAGCATGCATTTTCTTCCACCAGAAAATTGGCAATGTAGAGTATTGCTAACAAATGGTTGAGAATCACCTGCACATTTTAATGCCTCATTAATGAGTGTTATGTGGGAGAAATGAATATGCCCATGACACAGGCTTACAAAAAGAACTACTCTTAAATATAAATGTGGGACCCTTTGAATGTGTTTATGATCATATTACTCCCCAGGGAAACATGTTTCTGAAAGCATAATTAAATTAATGGGAAAGCATAAATATCTATAAATTACCATTTCAAGCATAGTTTTACAGAGCACCAAAAACATGGAGTATAATTAATTAATTAATTCACAAATGTATTTAGTATCGTGTAGCTCAGCTATTGTCCACTAGTGAGTCATCAGTAAATAAAACCAGAGTTCTATCCAGCTATATCTGAATCTATCCAAATTCCATATGGGAGGGCTCACACAAGCAACCAAAATAACTGACACTTGTTCAGTAGTTTTGAGTGCTATGGAAAACATTAAAACCATATAATTGAAGAAGGGCCATGAGCAGCCCAAGAAGGAACCTAGATTTCTATGTATAGGATAATCAAGGGAATTGGCTAATCTGGGGAATGTTTGAACAGGGATTTTTAAGGAAGAGAGGGAATTTTGCTGATGGCCATGATTTTTATGAGATATTTCAGAGTTTACTTACTGCTATTATTTTATTCTACCAAAATTATTAACAATGCAAATTATAATAGTGTGTTTTCTCATCAACATTGATCTAGAAATCTATTTTCAACTTCATTAATAACTCAATTAAAAAAGCAGCATTCATGGAAACAATCCTATTTTTAGAGTTCAAAATAGTTATGTTCATTTTTTAAATCACGGAATAATGTCTTTCATTTGTCATGAGCATACTAAGCAAAATGAAAGTGCAAAGAAGATGTGGGGTTCATAGAACAGTACATGAGGACTGGGTAAAACTTAAGACAGGGCAAACACTGAATTTTAATATATATGTGGCAAAAGAATTACATTGTGTAACTGAGGCATGTAATTATGCTAAGTGCATCCATTTTTTAAATACCCATTATGTACACTCATGTACTTATTTTATTTGCACAGCTATACTGGGATCAATCTCCCAATCGGGCTACATGTTGCTGGCAGATATTACAGCAGGTATTTCTAGTAACATGCCAAATAATCCTTAAAATCTCACTCCAATCTGAATCTTACCAGTAACAGCCACCAAACTAATGATGAGAATAAAACATCAATGATGACCAATGCTGAACCTTCTCTGAAGCTCTCTCAAGAACTATTGATAGCTCCTAAATAAGAATAAAGCACTTCTCACCAGTAGCATAGAGGAAGGGGGAAAAATTGGGGGTTGTAAAGGGAGGAAAAGGTGCACTGGGGATTAAATGGAGTAAATGAAATACATGCATGCATGATCATGTTGAAATTAACCCAACTATTAACTGTAACAGCATACAAACAAAATACGTGTGTGTGTACACAAGAATAAAGTGCTTATCCTATGCCGCCCTAACTCTATTCATCTCCCTGCTCAGAACCACGTGCCTTGCTTCATGGTTATTTCTGAGCATCTCAGATGGCCATGTAAAGTCATTTAACCTCAACATTCATTTACATACCCTTGCCACACTATTTATTAGGCCCAGAGAATGAAAATACCAGCTGTTTGGGGGAATATTTTCATGGTGAAAGCCATGGGCTTTCTTTGTTAAATTATTTCACCTAATCCTCACAACAAGATATAAGATATCATTCCATTTTAATTGGCATTTCACTAATAAGGAAATAGGTTGTAGTACTTGTGCAAGGTCATGCAAGCAGAGAGACAATATAGTTCATGTTCAAATCCATGCTGCCTGGCCCGGACTCCCACACTGTAAGCCTGTGACAATCAGGAACACGAACATCAAGGCTCCCATCAGTGTACTCCGTCTCTCATGGCCAAAATTGTTTATAGGAACCTTCCTGGGATAGAGCTGCAGTCATATCTGTGCCACATGTTGGTGTCATAGCTCAGCCTCATCATCTGAGAGCCCATGCACTACATTACTCACAACACTTCTGATTGCCAATTGCTTATTTCTCTGTTACAGAAACTTTCTGTTTCTTCTCATTATTAAGGGGCCTGCTGCACAGGGGGGCACTGTGTTTCTGGGCATCCTTGTAGCATTTCACCTAATTTTAGTTCATTGTAATGCATCTGGGTTTTCCTTACTATCAATCCATAGTGTATGTCCTGCAGAATTATCTAACCAAGATTCTACATGATACTGCAATTTTCTACTTAAGTAGCCTCAAATCTATCGAAATATACACAGAAGGTGTAAGTGCAATATTCTATGTATATCCATGTGGATATAAATAAATATATATATATATATATATATATATATATATATATATATATACAGCTGAATTTATACTGTTAATCTTTTATGAACTTCTGTTTGATTTGGAGCAGGTTGCTGCACTGCACATGATATCAAGAAGAAGATGCTGGCCTACTACTTCATTTATTCACAATTGATAGTAATATTAAATAATCCATTGACAACTTCTTTTGGGGGGAGGGTACTGGGGATTGAACTCAGGGTTACTTGATCACTGAGCCACATCCCCAGCCCTATTTTGTATTATTTAAAGACAAGGTCTCACTGAGTTGCTTAGCACCTCGTGACTGCTGAGGTTGGCTTTGAACTTGTGATCCTCCTGCTTCAGCTTCCCAAACCACTGGGATTACAGGACTGTGCCAACTTACAAGGGCTCAACTGACAACTTCTAGTGCTAGAATGTTAATGACATGATTTAAATTAAGGAGAATATATTTGTTTTCTACAAAGGTCTCAGCAGTGATCACCTAGACCTCAACAAGTTAAAAAGTGGGACTGTAAATCAAAACACAGTAGAAGAATGGTACCACTGGAAACCAAGACAGAGCCAGAATAAGCTCAGAAACGACTCTGATGTGTGTCGATCAAAAGAATGGATCATTCTGCCAGGCAGCACTATGGGAACATTCTGTATATTCAGATATTTAAGGAGACTAGTGAACAACTATTTTGGATATCTTGGTTGTTGTGACAACAGGTAGCAGTTAGGAATACCTTGCACATGTTTAGAACATAGGCACTTTTGTACCTTACTAAGTAGATTTCCACCTACTCTTTGAAGCACTGCTTCTGCCAAAGGCTACAAAGGATCATATAAGATACTAAAATTTATAAAGTATCATTGTTTTGGTTTATGAATACATATTCACTGAGGAATAAGCTTTAACTTAAAAGAAAATATTTGCAGAAAGATTTGTGTTAAGAATACTATTCTAGACCACCGTAATACTATATATTAAGTAATATTACATATTTTCCCAGTGTGTCATCTTGTATATTTACAAAACCCAATAATTAGATTATAGGATGTTTGAGTATCTTGACACATTGTGATGATTTTTAGGGGTTTTTTTTAAAAAAAAATTGAGTTTTTAACAACAAAATTGATAAAAATCAAATATGATATATTTGGTGTTTCTTGAGAACATTAATTTACTAGCAACTAATTATAATGCTTTTTAAAAGTCAGCTAATATTCTCCTTATATCATTGAGAACAATTATATATTTGAATATGCTGTAGTCCATACTGCTAGCCTCCTGGAGCCAATTTTGAACAGCAATTGAGAGCTGACAATTAAATTTCAGGAATTTATAAGCCAGCTGTTAAACATACCCATCATCAAAAATTGCATTTTACCATAATCTGTGTCTTGGAGTTTACTCCTGTCTCTCACATCTCTATGGTTTAGATAGCATATGATGGCATGTCTCTACACATCTCTTCCCACCTCTAGGGTCAGTGAGTGATATGACACTGGAAATGAATACCATGGAGGGAGGGAGTATGTGCACACAGAAATCTGCAGACATTACAGATCGAGACAATATTCCAGAAAGCTAGTTATTAAACTTTCACCAGCACCTGTAATGCATAACACATCATCTCATCTATTGTAATGAGTTGGTCAATTATGAGGACACAAAGTTAAGGAATGCTTATTCATTTTTCAAGCATCTCTGAATTATTGACGGCTATTGGAAATATTTGAATAAGATTTTGCACTCGGTTAATATTTTGAGAGAGACTTGCTTTTTATCTAATCTTGTTTGCAAAAATTCTCTTATAAGCAAAATAATTCATAAATTGCTGAGACAGAAAAGAAAAATATAATGGAGTTCCTCGAGAATCAGATGCCAATAATACTGGGGGCACGCATGTGTCCTCTAGTAGTCAGAAGTGGATTTATACACTAGAATAATAGAGGAGCCAAAGACAAATAGTACCACTATGAAAGCTCAGAGGTGTAATGATTCATTGACCAGATTGGTCTCAAAGCCCAAAAGACTTCATACTGGGTATATGTGATAGTAGAGTGTATTTGGACATATTATACATACATGGAGTACAACCCATGTATGTATAATATGTCCAAATACTCAACATAGGTGGCTATGCCAAAGACCAGGGCTGAACAGCAGCTAAAGCACTAAACAGACATGTTATTTAGGAGTACTCCAATAAGGGAAAGAGATCTCAGTATAGAACTGGACTCAATTCCAATTTTATAGACAGAGAAAGGGTTGGGGCCAGTGGCTGTAAACTTACCAAGAATAACCTGAGAGGGAAGGGGTATTCTGGACAAACTAATTCTTACTGATAACAGGCCAGGAGAACAGATATGATCCTCAACACCACCTGGGCAGTGGTGAGAATAAAAACCCTGATTAGACACAGGGGTGATTTGGCAATTCCAAGGGTGAGAGATTCTGGAAAAGCCAATTTAGAAGGATTCTTGTCGAAATTGGTGAATGCACACAAACTTAGAAGTCCATACATCAGGACTCGTTGGTATAAAGTTTAGAGGATACTGAATCGAGTCTGGTCCATGAGAAAAATCTCGGATAAGAAAAAAGTGAAATTTCAAAGGAAGGAAAAAAGGGGAGTGGGGTGCATTACAAATGAGAAATAGCCTACACAGAGATACAGAGCTAAAGAAGCAAGAAGGCACTGGTTGACTGTGACCGTTTGTGGATTCTCAAATATGTATTGGGCGTCTGCTGCATGCCAGGCCCTGATCTTTGCTCTGAGGGACCAGAAGCTTCTGTGCTGAACAGCCAGTGGCGGGTGGAAAGGATGAGCTAGAGCTTTCATCCAAACAGGCAGGCTGCAATCAGGTTTTAAAGGGTTCTTGAATATCATTGTTTTAAAGGCATAAAAACAGAGTTTTGGCTAAAAGGACTAGGTCTAAATGGACTGGGTTGTACTCCATGCATGTATAATATGTCCAAATACACTCCACTGTCACATATATCTAAAAACAACAAATAAAAAATTAAAAATCTTTGAAAAGAACAGAACTAGCCTTCTTTTCTTCATATGCACATTTTTGCACTTGCACTTAATTCAATCCTCTCTCCTGAGCCCTCTCCATCATTGACAAGGGACCTTCAGGAACTTGAAGACTAGGTTCCACACAAACCAGATTTGCAATCCAGCTGCCCCTTCCTGAGTCAATCTGGCTACCAAGGTACTGGCCTGGCCTGGGACTGCCTCCAAGGCTGGGAAGCAGGAACCAAGCCCGCAAAGAAAGAGATCCTCAGGTTGGCACCCATTAGGGACCTATTTGTCCATGTGTTTGTTCATAATGGGGTAAACATGCCCATGAAAATGAGGAGGATAAAATTGGAGGTTTAGATCTGGGGCAGAAGCAGTCTTGATCCAAGATAGTATAGATATCTTTGTATTAAATGACAGACTGCAGGCTTTTCATGCAACTTTAATCTAGGAGACTATCTTTTGAACTTGAATTTCATCATTGGTCCCAAAGTGTTTCCAATAATCTTTGTATATCCAAAAGTACAGGTTTAGACTCATTTCAAGTACCAGGAGTAATTTTTTGGAAATTGAGCTCATGGAAACTGTAGTAGCTCATGGCTTGCATACATGGTGCAAGGACTGAGTCACACATCCTGGCCACAGCTACTCCAGCTATAGTGGAACAAGGGAACTCTCCCACCATAGCCCTGTTCAGATCTTCTTTGTGGCTATTTTCCAGAGACTGTTTTCTCATGGACACTCTCCCCTGGGTATTCATCTCATTCCCAGCTGCCATAGAGATCCCTACCCATAATGGAATTTCTATGTAGGAGCCTCGGAGGCTTCCAAGCCACTAAGATCTTCCATCCTGCTGACCAGCATTGGTGCCAGATTTCACAAGAGCTGGATTTGAGTTGGCACGGTTGACCAAAGCAGGGATCCTGGGCCAGGGGTTGTGGCGCTTTCCCTTCCTGGTTATGGCAAATGCATTCAGGAGAGATGAAAGTTAACTGTTTTGGTTTTGACAACTGGTAGATGGTAATGCTATAAATTGAAACAGAGCAAACAGAAGAGGATGATGAAGGTAGGGAGGAAAGTCACCTTGAATTTCATTTGAGGCAGATTGGATACCAAGTGAATTCAGAAGAGCTTTGAGTAAAGATCAACAAAGAAAATATAGAATCAGAACTTGGAAGATGGCTGGTATTATGGACTTGGTGCATTTTAGGATGAGCAATGTTATCAGCCATTACCATCACCCACAAAGAGTTAAACACAAAAATGGTAAATATAACTTGGGGAACAGGTAGGCATAAACATTGCATCAGGAAAGAGTCAATAAAAAAGAGAAAATGGAGCCAGAGAAGTTGAGGAAAGAAGGAAGCAGTGTTTCCTTCAACAGACAGAATGTGAAAATGTTACTGATTCTGTTTTACATATTGACTCTCACATATAGCAGCCAAGTAAGAGGGGTTTGGGTTGTGTTTCTTCAATCGGCCCTTTATATGCCATTGTGCAGATTGTCATAGAAACATGTTACTAATTTTCTTTTAAAGTAAACATTAGGAAAAAAAAATCCCTTGGCCTGACCAGCTACTTCAGTTCCCATCTATTTCTCCATAGTCCTTTAATATTCGTTTAGGGCAAAACTCCTGGAGAGTTCTATATCCTCACTGTCTTTACCCCTGCTCCAATTAAAAATAAACTCCAGTTTAGCTTCTGCCGCACTTAGAAGACATTTCTATCAGAATGTCTTTTTGAGGATAACAATGCCTTTCACATTGCTAGATCCTATGATCTTCTAGCATACCTCATTTTGGACCTCTCAGTAACAATTCATACAGTTGTCTTCTCTTCCCTGGAATGATTTTACTTTGCTTCTAGAATCCCTTCCTTATCCACTTTACTTCTCTTTAGCTAGAACTCCCTTTTCTCAAAAGGTTAGAGTGTCCTAAACCCATCCTCAGACGTCTCCATCTCACAGATGCTGTCGATGATCTCATTTGGGGCCAGGGCTGCAAATCCCATCTATGCTCTGAGGGAAAAAGGCACACATTTACTCAGAACTCTTTCCTCAACTCTATATACTCAAATCTAAATTGTAATTTGTCCTTTTCAGAGATTTAGTTTCTTAAATGAAATGTGCTAAAAATGGAAATTCCCTCCATTCAGTCAAAAACTTCTGCCTTCGTAGTTCTCTCACTAATTGCTAGGTCCAATCTTTCAGATTTGCTCAAAAATATTGGAATTTTTTAAAAATTTTGACCACTTACATTTTCTAACCTGTCACATATAACCTACCACAAACCCTGTTGACTTTTGCTTCAAAATATGACCAGAATCTAATTGCTTAATACCACTGTTTCTATGCTGCTACTGGCCAAACCATCATCTCACCTGCTCTAGTGCAGTAACTTGCTAACTGTTCTCTCTGCTTACATACTTGTACCCTCTAATAATCCTTTTCATATTAGCTTCAAAGGTCCTTGATGACAGTCCAGTTGTATCCACCTCTATTCACAACCATCCAGCTGTTTTCTGGTTCACTCAGAATGAAGCTTCAAGTCTTAGAGTGGCTCCTAATGCTCAAATATGATCTCACTCCTCTCCTTCCTCTCCTCTAGGTTCAGAGGACACATGTACTGCTCTTGTTGCCGGGATTGTTCTACCCAAACATGTTCTTTCTTCTGCCTAGAACTATCCACCTGCATTTTTCCCTTTCTTTCTTCAAATCCTTGCTCAAATATTTCCCAAATTAGCCAATTTCCTTGACATCTTAAACATACAAATCTGGATTCCCTCTTGGGCCACTCATGATCCTTCTTCCCTAACACTGCTCCACCGTTTTCCATAGCACTCAAAATTACTGGCCAAGTGTCAATAACCTTGTTTGCTTAGTGAGCCCTCCCACATGGAATTTGGATAGATTTAGATATAACTGGATAGAAATGTAATTTTCCACAGTCAGGTATTCTTGACAAAGCTCTTAATTATTTTAGATATCTTGATACCCCTACCTTTGCTTCTGCTCCACTTTTGTAGCCTAGGTTGACCCATTAAAAGTTCCAGTAATGATTTTGTAGAATCTTAATTTTGCCCCTCTGGCCAAAGTCTCATGCCTGGGAGTTCCATCACTAAGAGATGGAGGGGGAGTTTTGTTGCATTCATCAATTCAACAAGTAATTTCATGTTCTAGTGTCTGACAAGAACTGTGCTCTACTCCAGTGTAGACAGGTACTCATTTCTATTAAGAAACTTGCAGTGTACTTGGGGAGATATGTATCAAAAATCTTATAAATGATACAAACTATGTGTTGTGAATAATTATCTGAGGCATCATAGAAGCATACACTGACATTCCTAGAAAAAGTACACGTTTGGATTTATAAATGAAAAATAGAAATCAATTGACCAATGAAGGTGAAGTGGAAAGAATTCCTTGTAGAAGGAACAAAGTGTGTCATAACAACTTCTAGAGGTTGGGAAAAAAGAAACAGTGTGGCTAGAACACAGTGAGAAGACAAGGGAGGCAGATGGAGTCAGAGGTAGAGATCGGATCAGCTCAGCCTGTTCTCCCCCAGCCCATTGCTAGAATACATCATCCAGTGTACAAAGCCAGGGGGCAGAGTCAGCCAGATGTAAGTGCAAAGGAAGGTGCTGCTTCTAGACCTGGCTCATAAAAACCCCTTTGGTAGGCCATGCTTACTCTTTCTTTCCTTTGCCCACAATCTATATAGAAATCAAGAGAGAACTCTGGTTCCCCATATCACATAGAGGAACACATTTGCAAATCATGAACAAGAATTTGAATTTAAAAAAAAAAAAGCACAATGCAATGTCCAAGTATGTCTTTTGGGACATTTTATTTTACCAGTAGGTAGTGTTGGCCATCAGTGTGCTTTGTTTTGTATAATAAGCCTACCTCCAATCCAGTCCAGTAGCATTCTTAGAGCAACAATTTTCATAAGGCTCAAAATACATAACATTCTAAAAAACTTTCTGGACTCTCCCTGGAAATGGAATTGGATATTTGTGTGTGTGACTAAAGTAGCAAGAAATATTCAAGGAAGTGTTCTGTAGCAAGTTAGCAGTATACCAAGGAGGGATGTAAAGTAATGATCAACGTGACTTCTCAGAGGTATGGTAAAATAAAATTCTAAATCAATGAATTGTAAAGGAGTCCACTACTGTAAATAATTATGTTAAATGTGCACCTGATGTCACTAAACAATCATGACTTCACATCACTTTCTGTAATAATAATTCAAAAGTTTGTTAGTTAAACATTACGTACAATAACTTATAGGTTCACATCTATGGGATATTTTGATTCAAAGATATTCTTCAATGAATATATCATGCCACTACATAAAATGATAGTTTTAAATATTTTGCCTACATATATACATGAAAATTTAGTTAGCAGTATTCCAAAGATCACATAATAGAGTTGAAATTTTTCGAATTTATAAACCATAAAGTGTTGACTTCTCATACTTACTTACTCTAACAGGTATATGTACTTTCCTATATACCTTTACTATCTCAGAGAAGCCCAGAGATGCTAAACTTCATCTTTAATCAAGCTGTAATAAAGTATAAGCTACAGCACCTATTGGGAATTTCTGGAATTAGCAGGGTATATCTTACCTCTAGCTCCCTAGAGTATTCTATATAGCAACTAGAATTAAAATCAGGCTTAGTTAAGGCAATTATTTTCTAATATCCTTAATATTTTAAAAAACACATGCATGCAATTTTTGTCAGGGTTCTTCAAAGAAAATTAACCATTATCTATCTATATAACACACACACACACACACACAAATAACCATAAGGTAGATAGTGATCTTCACTTTCAAATATGTGCCTCTACATCACAGGAGTAAAATATGATCACCTGTTAGGTGATGTTGGGGAACAGCTCAGGTGTTCAGAACCAGGAGCAGAGTCCTGATGGGCCAGGGCTCTCTGCTGGTCTCCAGAGATCATGCACAAGGCTTTCTCAGCCGCCCCACATCTTAGCATTTCACTGAACTACTCAGGTTTACATGAGGTTAATAAAAAATGTTTTGTGGGAGGTTTTAAAAATGCTTCATAAAATGCTATGTTAGCAATGAAAATTAAATTAGATAATGGATAAAGCATACATTTGCAACAAAAATAGAAGACAGAAAACCATTGTGAGTGCAGTTTGGTAACTCTAAGGACTTTGACGGGAAACTTAGAGGTTGATGGGAGTTCGTATATGAAAGAACATTTCCTCTGAAAGTCAGAGAGGCTAATTAATGAGCATTTAACCAGTGGATCTTATCTAACCTGACTGTTAATGAGTGTGTATTGATTTGCCAATAAGGGCATAATCTTTTTTAAAAAAAAAAAAAAAGAATTATCAGGGTAATTTTTGCTGTGAGCAAAATCTTACCAACACGTGATAGAATCTTCTTAAATCAACAATAAGAATACCTTAATCATTAAATACTTTATGCTAAATACAAAACACAGGCATTTTTTTTCAATAAAAAGTTTTACTCTTCGTCAAGTTTTACATTTTAAGGTCTAGGGTGAAGACAAAGTATTTCTTCCAGTTTCCTTTTTGCTGCCATCAGTCTTGATACCACCAAAATAGGTGTGTAGGTAGATTGCATGTAGTGACAGGAAAGCCCTCCTTCTCTTGGAGCCTGTGTATATATGTGCATGCCTGTTTCATAACACTGGTCATAATATATGACAACTTATTTTTCTGTTTTCCACTAGCCTTCAGGTCCTTGAGGAGAGAAAATTTATTTTTCTCATTTCAATAGTCCTAGCAGAAAGACTGACATGACATATTTTAAATATGGGCATCACTTTGCTTAGTAATTTAAAATATTGCTCTCATAGAAAAGAATAAATGGTTCAGATGAAAGATGTGAATCTGGGTGGTAGTGGATATGAGCTCGCAGCATCTATAGTGTCTGATGGCTTGGAGAGTGATTTCCTGAAGCTGACATCCTGCAAAAACCTTAGAAAAGTTCATAAGTACCACATTATTTTCATACACACACAGGTTCGCATTCACTCATGTGCTCACTCACATACCCACTCTGCCTATCCTTATTAAAACATAAAACCCGTCCTAACAGACTATTTGGTATTCAACAGGTTACAGTACAAGATAGGTTTATAGTTGAAAAAGGACGCTGATACAGATTTCTAGATCTGTGTCTAATCCAGTCCAGTTGGGCCAGGGCAGTGGGGGAAGTTGCAGACAGCCCAGTGGATACCTGGAGACAGCTTGGCACATGGTTTATTGGGGGGAAGATTTCAGGAGATGAGAGACTGCTCCAAGAAGAGTGTCTACAGGCTCACAGCACCTCTGTCCCTCATGGTGCTTCACAAAGCAGTGCCTCTGGATACTCCCAGTGCCGCAGTCCGGCAGTACTTTGCCCAGTGGTGGCCAGTTGGAGCAACCTTTCCACAGTGCTGTTAGTTCTGCAGTGCTGCTTGGGAGCCCAACAGGGTGTCATTAAAGCCAAATCCCACAACAGCAATGCAAAGAGCAACTGAATGTGACAAGCTTAGCTATAAGAGTAAGCAGACTGAAATCAACACATTTCCAGACAGCAGGAAGAGACTGTAACCAAGGATCAATACCACGTTTACCCAGTGGCATGGGTTTGTGAATTATGCAGAGCCAAAGACACATCATGATAATTGTCAGGGATATACAGACTATAGCCTGCTTTGAGAAGCAGCATGTCTGCCACGGCTCTATTCTGAAGTGCCACATTCCACCTTTGAGGAATTCCTTTATTAACTCTGTGTTATTTTGGGCAGCAGCCATGTGCTTAACTAAAGCCTGGAACCTGATGACAATATTTGCAGATGGATGAGAAAGTCAGCAAATGGGAGAAGACACCAGGCAGGTTGGGTCACTCTCTGCATAGTACCCAATTAGTAGGAGTGGTAGACAAAGTGGGAAGGGTGCAGGCTGGTGCTCAAGGTCTTTTATCTGGACTTTATGGCCCAAGCTTGTTCCCATTGTTCCCTTAATTTGGCTTGAGATTTGGGAACGGAAAGTAGGCATCTAGGGACATGGGGTTTTAATGTCCCCTCTGCTTTAAGGAGGAAACATCTGTCTTTGACACTTCATCAATTTCATTCCTTATTCTCAACTCTGAATTCCTAAAATAACTTAGTACTAGCAAAAGAATAATATCACAAGGCATATCTAGAAATTAGTTTTGCTTTTTCAAAATCCCTTGTTGACTGCATACAGAAGCTCCTTAACTTATGCTGAGTCTTGTCTCCATATACCAGTCATGAGGCTAAAGTATCAAAAGTCAAAAATACCTTGGATCACCTGCCAAGCACTGTAGCTGAGCAGCACAGTGTTCTGTGAGTCTGCACACTGCCTGCCACACCCAGCAGGCACACCAGACACGCTCCCTCTGAACTCCTATTGCTTTTGCACCGTTGTGTCGTTGTAAACATCTTACCTAGAACTGTCGTCAACAAAGCAAGTCTGTGTTTCAAAGCATTCACACACACACACACACACACACACACACACACACACACACACACACTTCTCATTCATGCTATTCTCTAAAACTCAAGTGCCAAAACTAATGCTATGTATTAGGCCGGGAATCTCCAGACTGAGATGTCTTGATCCAACATGTGGACTGACATCAGCTCTGTTAGGTCTTACCCATTTCCCTCACCTTTTGGTAAGAAATAATAGGTCCCCGATGCAGGGTAATTATAACTACTAATTACATACCTAATCAGCACCTGCTATCCATTTCAAGTTTAACTCTCATTTGTTTCATGGCCTTTCAGAAGTAGTAGAAGACCTATTTCAGAAGTGAGCATATGACTTAAATTAGGCCACTGAGAAGGCAGAGTTTTGGGAGCAGGGGAAGCTTCTAGAAGCTTCCTAACTATAAGAGAGCTCATGGAAGCAATATTCTCTCTTCCTGTGAAGGATGTGAAGCCAGCTTTCTGTAACTAGTGTACATGGTGAAGGCTCCCTAAAGACAAAGCCAGCACATGAGGGAAGCTGTCTCCTTAAACAGCATGGCCATTCCCCAGGTCATCTCCCAGACTCTGTGTGCTCGTCAAATCCTGTCCGTTCAGGCTCTCCTGAATTGGACTTTCCATTGCTTACAGCTGAGGGCATCTTTCTTCTGGTCTTACTGTGTGATAGGCGCTCTATTGGCAAGGCTAAAGTAACTCTTCATTAAACCCTGAGAGGCTGATCATCCATGTTTTACAGTAAACAGTCTGAAGCTCAGGGGGGTTAAACAATAGCATCAAAGGAGAATTTAAAACAAGTGTGTTTGTTTCTGCCATTATTCCAAATCCTATGAGTTAAACTGTTTTGCTTTTGAAAATCACAGCCCAAAATTTATTTCAGTCTTCCTATATCCGTCCTTTCCATGGTTTATTAATGATTTTGAAAACGTTTTGTCTTACAAAAATAAATATGCAGACCAGGGTAGCTAAGGTCTCAGTTCACATTGACTAATAAATCTAAATTTATAATCTATATCAGAGACAAATATAAAAGATCCTGCACTTACCCACAAAAGAAGTGGCATTTAAAAATATGCTCACAAAACTACAGACCTCAATCCCAACTTGCTATGGAAAACCAGCCCTCTTATAATAGAGTGTTAGAAAACTCTATAAATATAGCTCATGATAACTTTAAAGTGTTTTTCTAAATTTAATTTTGAAGGGTTATGTCAGTTATAATAAAGAGCAGATATGAATAAATCATATGGGGTGAAATCGTTCACAAGTAATGATGAAAGAAACGATACTTATACAAATGGCCTTAACAATGGAAAACAGGAATATAACCAACACCACGTTAATCTTGTCACATCCATGTTTTCATAAATAAGTGAAATCTAAGGAACAAGAGATCATTTATCTTAAAAACTGCTCCAGACATCTGTCCAGTAACAAAGCCCAAACTCCCCATGATCGCCTCTCCTCTGGTTTCCAGTCATCTCTGGGCTGACCTTGCCTTCTTTGTATCTTCAGATTCTCACCCTCAACTTTCTTCACCCCTCCACTCTGGGACACCCATAGTGTGGAAACTGCTGTACCACAGTCAAATTATTTAACTGGTAACTCTAACTAGAATTGTCTTCAGTGCCTGACTTCTATTTCCCAAATGAGTGGTTCTCCTGCCTGCTCCCAGGAGCTCTGCTTTCCCTGGCTGCTTGCCCTCAGACTACAATCTCAGCATTTCCCTTTAATACCTGCTCCTCCAATTTATGTCCTAAATGTTCTTTATTTCTCCTTTGGCATTTCCCACCTGAGGGGGATTTCATCTACTCCCGTGCTTCAGCTGTTATCTGCACGTTGATCCACCAACAGCCCTGTGTGGCTATCAAATTTCAGCAATGTGCTCAGGATAACTATCTCTGAGACATTCAAAGAGTCCAAAATACCATCATGTCGCCTAGCCACCTAGTAATGAGTAATCTGTCTATACAAGAATGAGAGGATAAAAGAGATGCCCAGAAAAATAACAGTGGTAAAGAAAGTAAAGAAAATTAATTTGGCTAAGCATGGTGGGGCACACCTGTAATCCTAGAAACTCTAGAGGCTGAAGCAGAAGGATTGAATATTCAAGGCCAGCTTCAGCAACATAGGGAAACCTTAGCAAATTAGCAAGACCCCATCTCAAAATTAAAAATAGCAAGGACTGGGGATATAACTCAGTGGTAAAGAGCCCCCAGGTTCAATCCCCAGTACTGAAAGGAGAAGAAAAACAGAGAAAAAGAAAAAAAAATCAATATCAATCCCTTTTCCTATTCAGACATAGAAAAAGTCTTTCCTGCATCTTCTAACACATTTATACTTTATAAAATTTATGAAAAAAAAGAAATAATTTCAGAGCTCTCTGGTCTCTGCATTGTTTGGGAAAACCTCGGGCAACATTATATTAGTCTATCCATGCTGTTATTCACTCTGGGCATGTTATCTAGAGTCACCCCCTTGAGGCATACCTGGATCACAAATCAGCACGTGCAATTTCAAGTGTCTGCCCTTGTGACTTTCAAATTGGGCCTTGTGTTATAAATCACTGTTTATTTTCTCTCCCTGTAGTATCTGAATATATATGGCATGTCTCTTATGATCAGCAGTTACAGCATTCTCTAGAATGATAGCTGGTGTCTTCGGGGTATCTTCCAAGTCAGCCAAGAGTGAATTTAAATAATGAATAACCTCTATTTTAAGTCAGGTCATCCCCAAGTACCTCTAGAGAAAACCCATTTGGGGTTGTCTGGAGGATCAGAACCGATAGAATGTATGTGTAATTGTAACAGGGAATTTATGAGATTGACTTACAGGATCAGGGGCTGGATGGCACCACAATAGCTGTCTGTAGGCGGAAGAGCTGAGAAACCAGAAGCTGCTGAGTTCAAGAAACTGGAAACCTCAGAAGAAGAAGTAATAAGGATGGAGCCTCACTGGAGGCCGAAGGCCTAGAAATGCCCTGGAGAGATTCTGGGGCAGGTCCACTTTCAGAGGAAAGTCTCCAGGTGATGGCCACAGCCACTGAAGAAGAATCAACTTGCCTGCACCTGGTAGCTTCGCCCTCTTCCACTATTTGTTCCAGCTGGGCTCCCCACCCATAGGACTGCATCCGGGGCAGGCCATCCCCTCTCCATCTCTGACCCACATGCATGCCAATCTTCCCTAGAAACGTGCTCACAGACACACCCAGAAAGGTGCTTTCTCAGTTTTCTGGGCTTTCTCAATAGTCAAGTTGACAACCAAGATTAACCATCACACCCATCCAGGAGTTTCTGTGTAACACAGTTAACAGAAAGAGAGAAACACATGCTCATTTGTAAGATATGCACAAAACTAAAATGGTGAAAAGGGAAACTGCAAACATTTGGGAAGTGGCCATTTATTTTTCTGTGACAGAATCTTTGCTTGAACTTTGCCACCCAAGATTAGATACTTGGGATGGTAGATTACTCCTTCTCTAAAGATCCAGTGAGTGCTCCTTCCAGGAGATAGAAACAAGTTTTTCCTTCTTGCTAGACCACTCTCTTCCATCACTGTACAGGGGTCACCCTGGTATTACAGCTGTTTATGTACATGGTTGCATTTCTAGACTGGGAACCTCTCAAGGTCACAAGTCCTTCTACTCTCAGCTCTTGCCCTTTACCCCCTATGGTAGGAGACAAAGCTCTTGGGAAATCCCAGTGATCTAGAGGAAGCTCCCATTTGTTTCCTGTCTGTCAGCCTAACTCAAAGCCTGATTTCTTCTGTACCTACCATCAAACTCAATAATAACAACAAGTCAATTTTATAAAGCTATATCATTCCAATTTTATTTTAAAATATCTCAAAATAAAATCAGAAAAATTAAATAAATAAATGATTTATTTAATAACGTGTTTATTCTAATACATTGTATCGAATCTTTACCCTTCATGCTACTTTTCAAAACTATGTTTAATTCATGAACCTGATTTTCCTGACCTAAATTTTCTCTTTTTCATTTCAATATAGGTCACTTTCAATATTTGGTCAACAGTGAAAATACTACTGTTTGAGAAAAAAACAATCCTAATTCTAATTCAAGTTTACATAATATTGAAAAGCTCAACTTTGACTTAGAATTTGTTTCCATCTAACTTTCTTCATACCATCAAGACATTCCCTATTAATGCTCTATAAAATATAAAATGGAATACCCAGGAAATGCCAGTTCTGACCTGGCTTTACCTGTGTGAAAAGCATAACAGTTACCTTGCTTATTGCATGCCACAACCTGCAGGAAAAGCCCAGCCCCCTCTTGAAAGCCAGTTTGTCACTCAGGCATAGAGGCAATTCACCATTCTGAAAATAAACTGGTTCTTTGATTCATTTACTTGGAGACCTTGGTTAAACACAGAAAGTGCATTTCTCCATGAGCCCATCCTTGGAAGACTGAAAGTTGCACAGGGACCAGAATATTAGCCTTTGTCGTGATTCAGTCATATTGTTCCAAATCATGGCATGTTTGACAGGTGATTCCATTGGCTGAATTAATTTTTCAATTTTCTCTAATTATCTTTTGTTTTCTGGGGTAGTTTTGAGCACTTTTTTTGGGTGAAGTGTATAGAAACATTAGAATTATTCAACGTTAACTATGTCCTGCCATTTTCAGGCACTGCTCTTGGTACTGGGGATAAAACTCCAGCCAGCATTGAGATTGGATTTTAATAATCCTTACCATATAATTCCATTAGTCGTATTCATACTCTCTGAATATGATCACCACTCAAAAAATGTTGGGTACTTCATTATAGAGATTTAATAAGCCAAACATCAAATGTGAACACAAAGTGTGTACTGATGGTGGTACTGCCCGGATCAGGGCACAGAAATGAGAAGACAGAAAATAGTACGAAAATCTGGCTGCCTACACTGATTTTCTTCCTTATTTCCAGATCTTGCCAAGGTTCTTACTAAAACCTGTTGAATCCTTATACTTTTTCATTTTAATTGGGAATAATCATCCATTTTTCAGAAATCTGTAACAGGAAGAAATATTTTAATTTTTACCATAGTGCAATAAATCAAGGTAATGAGTTATATAAAGATTCTCACTGTTCTGCTCCCCTACAAGATATTAAAGTATAAAGTGAGAAGCATAATCCAATAAAAAAGAAATGTGGAATACAATGTTATTTTCAACAACAACAACAACAACGAAAACTCTATAATTCAGATTATCTTAGTGAAGTCTGAAATTGAGTGTTCTGGATAAACTATCCCTGATAAATTCCCACGGATACAGAATTATTCTATAGAATAATATAGCTTAACATTGTATCCATAGCTAAACATTAGTATTTTGTCTTAAAACACACACACACACACACACACACACACACACACACACAAATGTCTAACTGTCCTATTGCCTACAGAAAATACGTGAGGAAGGATAAGAAATGTAATTGCTTAGGTGAAAGGAGACAGTGGCTTGGGGTCAATTTGGGGCATGCTGCCCTGGTTGAATCTAAAGTTGTAGATCTTCAGCAACTTAGAACAGTAGGCAAAACATGGGTAAATGGATCACAAAGAGGTATAAGAGACTGTTGCTAAAGGGAAAGAGGATTCTCCTCTCCAATATTACACAGCCTGAGGAACTTGCAGCAGGCTGTTTTTTTTTTTTTTTCATTTCAATAATTACTTGGTATCATGTAATAAATAATGAGATACCAGAAATTACATCTTATTTTCCACTCAATGCCTGTCACATTTACTGGTTTCTTGTTAGATTCATGTGAGGGGGTTGAAATTAAACATTTTGTGCATGTGACCCGTTTTAGTCTCTCCCTGGAACCCAATGTGTGAACCTCTCAATGATAAACTGCATGTCCTTCTACGAATGAGTCTCCGGCAGGCAGCCATAAGCAAGGCACCCATTTGACTGATTTGAAAGCTTAAGTGAAGGTTAAGAGTCCGTTCAGTTTGTGGAGCTTTCTAGAGGCTTCTCAGTGGGCTGGCATTTGGGCACACAAAGAGTTCTGAGATGTTTCACATTATGACATTTTCATTAGTCAAAAAAAAAAAAAAATTCTGCATAGATTGCTATTATTTTCCATACAATTCATCATTAAGATTTCCAGGGCTGTGTGTGTGTGTGTGTGTGTGTGTGTGTGTGTGTGTGTGTAAATCCTATCATATCTTCTCCTCTGTGGAGCTCAGTAAGGAATGAGATTTTGAGGAGTAGCTATTTGAGACTGGAGACAAATAACACTTGTTTAGAGAATCTTTAACAAGGAAGCTTGGAGAGGCAATAAGGGATTGACTGTATTCTCTAGAGAACTGTCTTAAAGCCCTGACATTCTTCTCTTGGATCAAACATGTAATGGAATCATCTAGAGAAAGTGATTTTATACCATTACAGGCAGCTTTGTGTTTCCACTTAGAATATTTATTTAGCAGATAAGTAAAAAACAAAGTAAAATTGTTCAGCCACAATTTTTGAGCCCTAGGTCTCAAGGGCTTGGCCATCTAGTAGACATAGTTGAAGATTATTTAAAAGGTTTTCCCCATATGGATGTGATATGAAGCATACTTTTGAAAATAGGAAAAGTTGAAAGGGGAGTTTACAGACCAGAGATGAAAAAAAATCTGAATTTATTTTCTTTCACTAGATGTCTGTATCCACAGCTGTGAATATGCTGCAGGTTATAGAGAGAAAGAGTTTGGGAGTTTATATTCTGGAGTTCAAAAATTTTCAGGTTGGATGATGTCAGGCATAATTTTACCTGTGTAAAGTTTAAATTTTTGCATTTATATGATGAAGATGAAATGGGGTTTAGAGGGTATTTACATAAGAGGGCTCCTAGAACATACCTAGTTATAGTAAGAATTCAGTCAATGGTAGTAGTAGAAACACAATTTAAATGCATCAGGTACATTGTAATCTTCCTTCATTCCCCCCAAATAGTCCAATGAAACTTAAAATAAATAAATATCTCACTTGGGAAGAAAATCTTACAGGATTCTTATGTCCTAAGGTTGTTTTTCTGGAGCAGAGGATAATCAAAATGCCTGTATCCAGATGTAAGGATGAGATCCAAGCAACAAATGCTGAATTCTGAGAAATCAAATATTCAGTGCCTCAAATCTTCTCTGAAAAATTTTAATACAACCCCACTAATTAACACTTGGGGAACTGGAGATTTAATATGGCTCCAGGCAGAACTATCTCATTCAATTATGATTCTACTAAGTTCTAGTTGTTGGGTTTCCTTTCTAGTAGCTGGAAAACATAACCTGGATGTTTGAAAAGCAATAACAGCAATTTAAAAAAAAAATACTTTAAACAACAAAAACCTGTCAATCTTAAATAAATTAGATACAAATAATTAAAATATTTAAATATTTCATTCCCAGATATAAAAGGTAAAGGTACAGGCCACAGAGAGCACTGTGGTAATAGATGCCCATCTAGGAAAAGTATTGACCTGGGACTATCCCCTGCTCCCCATCACAACCAGTCTCTGGCTCTGTCCATAGGTCTTCATCCCTCTTCAGCAACCAAAGTCACCGATCTTAACCTTTTCTTTTCAAAAGCAGTGAAAAATAAATGTACTGAAATTTTACTTGTGTTCATTACAATTAAAGCTTGAATGAAATATTAATGAGTTCAGAATTTTACTGTGTATTTTAAGTGAGCAAAGGAAATTATAAATACAGAGCTTGTTTATAGACTCTAAATAGATATTCAGTAGCTTTATCCTTATACTAAGCTTCTTTTTTTATATTATTCAATTAAAAAATCCACTTATTCTTTTTTTCCCTTAAGTTGAACATTATTCTTATTGGTCAGATGCATATTTTAATTTAATGAGGATACAAACATTTAAAATATAATTTGTTAGAAATTATAATTTGTTATTATAATTATAATTATAATTTGTTAGAAATGGTGGAGTCTCTTTGGAATCTATATCTTAGATTCTCTCAGTTATTGTCAGTATCATGTTCTTTGGCCACATTGGAAGTCCCGTAGGTTTTCAATACCCTAAAATGTTACAAACTCTTTTCAGAGAAGATTTGAGACATTGAATATTTTAGTTTTGTGAAATCCAGCACACAAGGAATTCTAGATTTTTGGAGGAATATGTATTTGTGAATTGTGAATTTCTTTGTTGAAAAAATCTATAAATCTAGTCTCAACACAGGTTAGAAATTTAGCTGTAAGCAAAACAGAAGCCACCAAATCTGTCTCTTGTACCTCTGGGCAGAGCCGTGATTGCTTTTACTTTTATTATTTACTTATTCTTTTTAAGTAGCAAAGGCATTACTGAAACTACTCCACATTCTTTAAATAGTAAATAAAAATGTTGAGAATGAAGTTTGGACTGATCTAATTTAAGTACCAAAGTCAGTCAAAGAATTTTAAATTTGCAAAAATGATGTTGGCAAATGATAAGATAATTAAATGACACCTCTTGAATACGGAAACTCCTGTTGACAGCAGGGAATCACTATTCCTGGTTGAAATAGTGACCACCTGCAGCTGTTATGGTGGAGCCTCCCCATTCTTAGGACCTACAGATTGTTTCATCTATCTAAGGATGGTTTTTTGAAAATGGTTGTAACAGTGAATTCTCATTCACTGAGTACATGGACATGTGGGAATTGTCATTAACCACCAAGATACATGTAAACAAACTGGTTTACAGAGTTATCTCTAGAACTCTCTGGAAAATGAAGAGAAGATAAGGAGTGCCTGGGCATGGTGATCTCCAAGTCTGAGTGTTCATTTACCTCCCTTAAAGAAAACCTGGCCAAGAGTCTTCCCAACCTCTAGCCTGAGGGATGTTAGGCAACCAACCTGTATCACAAGCAAAGGTGGCAAAATGGTGAGTTACTGCCTAAAGTATCAAAACCACAACCATACCAAAAGAGCCAGAAAATCATGATCTTTATAGAGGGAAGGCAGGTGGGATTGTGAAATGAGCTGTCTGAACTGCACAAGCTAAACGTGACTGTCCCCAGAGCTGAATCTTCCCATTGGCTCTCCCAACAGGACCTACATAAGTTTGAGTAGTTATATACTGTCCACATCAACTTTGAGCAGATGCTAACCCCAGAGAGTGGAAGATATAACCCGGGTGTTGGGAAAAGTCTCTTTTAAAATTAAAATGGGTTCTCCTTTAGAAAGCTCTCAGTAGTGTTCAAAGTCTATTAGGTAATGGTTCAGGATGGAAGCATAAGTGCAACTGGAAGAAAAAAATAAAAGCAAATCTCATCCTTATCACATGGGATATCCATTCATTACCTCTGCTCTGGATCATCTTAGGAACTTAAAAAGGTTGTATATTCAGTGACAGCCTACGGATCTTCACTGTCATGGTCTCCCACTGCAAATTACAAGCAGATGTTTGTTGCTTTCAAGCCAGATGCCAACACATCAGCAGGTGTTGAAGCCTATTTATTTGTACACAGAACCTGCCGCAGCCTTGAATCACAATTAGAGTGCATCCTCCTTATTCTTGCATTCACTCGTTTTCCCTTCTTCTTATTTATAAGCTTTTCCATTGATAAGACCTGAGCCCCTTTAGTCCTTGTTGATACCTGTGGGTTAAAATGGCATCAAAAAAATTGCCAAAATTAACTACTGTGGGAAAGCTAGGGAGGCGTGCTCTGTTTCCACCCAGTTTAGAAAGTTTTTATTACCTTGTAAGGTTTTCAAACTTTGTTACCAAGGGAAACCTAATTCAGTCACAAACACTGGTAAAGTTGGCTTTTCCATCAGTACTAAAATTTCTTACTTGAACACACAAAAACCCTGTGTTGTTTCCCTTGTTTGGATATAAGAAATAAGTTAATAGATCCATTTAGATAAGAAGTACTCAAATATATCAGCAGTAGCCCTGGATGTTGAATTCTTTAACCCCTCTTCCCAACTAATAAGTAATAACAAATCACAAATATTTACTCAAGAGTGGGTGCTTTATAAAAGTTACTTTTCTGACATTCTAGGGTTCAAGGTGCATCCCTAAAGCTGAGGGACAGTCACTACCAGGCTGAGGACATTTGCGGTCTGGATTTCTACTCTATGCCACTGGCCTTAGTCAAAGCTCCTTTATTCTAATATGTGTGAAGGGAAATAAATGGACAGAAAGCAGCCAAGGACAGGCTGTGAGCTTCCTGGGCACGTGAGGCTCCAGGACCGGGCTTTGACCCACAGTGACAACCCCTCGGACTGGGAAAAAATTCACACTTGGGGCAACAGGTCATTACTTATAACTATTTCCCACTTCTTTCAGATATATTGAGTGAATAAATTAACTATATAAGAAAGCAAGAAAACAAGAGAGCCAGCAAGCTAGAAAGCAAGGACTGAAACGGGGAAGAAAAAAAATTAGATTTGTTCCACAGACATTTTATGAGCAACTGAGTGGTGCCACAATACAGTTGTCATAAGTGAATATATTCAAGGCCTTCTTAGAAACAATTTAACTACAGCATAAGTGGAACTACTGGTAATTTTATTCTATGTGTGTGCATATGTGTGCAAAGTTCATTTTAATAAAACATACAAGGGGGAAAAAAAGCACCGAGTTGTTTGAAGAAAAGTGAGTGCTATTTTGGTTTTCTTTTGTTGAAGGGAAGATTAGGGAAATGAGGGCCCAGAGAAGGAAACACTGTTTGGAAAAACAAAAATATCATGGCATCTGGGGATTGGAATAAAGTTGAGAGTGCTAATCCATCCATTTGAATCCCTTCCATTGTAAACCTGTAAAGAGGCTTCAGAGGGCAGAATTATCCCTCTGTTCTGTGCTGAGCCTGGTACATAAAAATAACTGAATCGTTTATGTGCTCCACTACCACATCATTCTACAGTCTTCAAGCAGTTGCCATCCAACCAACTGTGCAACTGCATACTGAGACAATGAAGTACGGTATTAGAAGCTTGATTCAGCACTTTGCAGGTGCTGGATTCTTTCTTGGAGTCACGAACCTGTCAGGCAACATTTCTATCCTCACTCCTGACTTTGCCATCACTAAAATCAGTAGGAAGCACGTTCCTCTCTTTATCTTTTTGTACATCATTGCATAAGACACAGACACAGAAGGATACAGAGCAACAAATGTGAGCAGATATTTGACTTCAAATTGATACCATGTATCAGTATGTCTCTACAGATTGCTCACTAATTCATTCACCATTTCATCTGACTTTTCCATCTCACCTATGCAAATTTCACAAGAATCCATATCATTAAGTTTTTAACAACTCTTTCTTTATTTTCTCCCACAAAAACTTATTTTTCTAATTGTTGCATCCTTCAATTTATCCTTGTGGAACTAACTAACTCCTTTTACACAAATCACTCTTTTGTAGAATATGACTTTTTTTTCTACAAGATCCTACATACACTAGGAAAAAAAATGTATTATGCTTTGGGAAATTTAATACAGACATTGTGCCATCCTTTTTATTTACTTTTTTGTGACTTTGCTTTTTCATAATTTTGTCCAGCACACCATCATTATAGTCTTGACAACCATAATGGTAACATATCACCTTAAAAGGTTTTATTGAAAATTCCCATTTTTAGAAAATGTGTTCAGGTACCATCATCACTGACTCCCTGGGTACAGTGGGATTTCCATAATAGAAGCAAATGCTCTCACTCCCTCATTAGTGGATTGATACTTTTCTCAGTTTTAATTCCTGTTTCACAGTTTGGGTTAGTAGCAATTTAACTCATTATGCAAGGTCCAGTAAAAAAAGAAGAACTGTATGGCTTATCCAAAATACAGATACCCTTAAGCCTGGAATTGTAGGATTCAGCATCTAAACTCAGGAGGTGCTGGTTTGCTTTCCAGTGTGAAACCATCATCAGGGACCTCCAGTGTCCTTTCCTCTGGATACTTTCCTCTGGATACTAGAAGGGTTTACCAGAAATAGAGAAACAAAAAGCAGGTGTGCTTGGGTGCAGGTGAGTTTGGGAAACCCTAGGTTAAGTAGTGTCAGCTAAAAAGCCTCTGGACCATTTCATGTCCACCCATAGCAGTATTTTGCACACACTATGAATTAAGTTTTCTTCAAGATACCTAATCAGCTAAGAAGGCTAACGGGGTCATTGAGCAGAGGATACTCAGAAGGTATCTTTCCTTGCTTTTATAAAATGTCTCTTTCGTTCTTTATTACAAAGCAGGAAAAGGAATCTCCTCATTAATACAGTGATTTTGAAATATCTAGGACTTTACTAGATGTTTTATATTTATTTTCAGGTAGCTGAATTCTAAGAACATTTTTATTATTTGGTCAAATGCTGAATCATCCAGAAAATTGCTTCTGTATTTTTTTTTTTTTTTGTGACTAAATGGTCACCTAGTTGCAAGGATTTTCATTTTTTATTTAAAAGAATACTCTACATGCAAAGGTTTAATAGTTAATATATTTTATAACTAAACATAACCCATTGCTAATAGAGAAATCACATTTTTGCTAATTTTATTATTAATGCACATGTACATCATTTTTAACATGTCATATCAACATACAAAATTCAAAAAGATAAACTGGATTTCCAACGTGTATTCTGGATGGGAAATTTATTTTCACCCTTGCTTTTGAACTTTTAAAGTTTGTAGAGGACAATGTTAAATGTTCACACAATTATTATGGAAATAATCAACCATTAGTTTCCTGAGAGATAAAGTTCCATTAAATTTTAGATTCATCTTTTAAAAAGTGTAAGCTCCAATATTTATTCTATTTTTCTGAGTGCAGGAAAAAGAATAATTTTCAATTCAAAATGATATTCATTAAACATACATATAGATATCAATTATTTCACTGAAGATAAAATATTATCTTCTCTCCCTCATACACACACATACATACACACAGACACACAGACACACACATATCACATACACACACACACACACACACACACACACAACATCAAAATCTAGAATCATTGATCCAAAAAGTCAAAATAGATTATTTAAAAATGCCTATTCACTGCATTCTATTTCATTAGAGAAAGTCACATATTAGCCATTGTTTTCTGGTCAATTATTCCTTGACAATCATAGAAAGAATAAGAAAGAGAGATGCTCTGTGTCTACATCCCACTACATAGAAGCATGTTAGGTCAAGCTCATAATGGAAATTTCTTCTGCAATAATGAGGGGCAGTTATGTACAGAGGGCTAAAATACAGCAAAGAGATCTCAGATAGCTAATAGAAGAATCAATTAGGAAAAAAAGCTCTTATCTTGTCCTTTCAAGTTAATATGTTGACTTGTGCACCTTGATATGCCTTTGAGGGGAAAAATATATAATATACCAATATATGAATATATATTTTGGAATGGGCCTTAGTAGCTCATGCATTGCATTTAATTACTGTCAGATCCATGGAAAGCTAAAATGGCTATTCATTAAATATTCAAATATACACTTTTGAGGTCATCTCATTAACAGATCTTGACACTATCTTGTCAGGTGGGAAAGCTACAACAACACTAAAGAGGTGACACATGACACCCTCTTGTAGGAAACTCTTCTGGCCATCTGCCCACTTGAACTGGCATGGTGTCTTTGTTTGCAATACCATTCATAAGGAACAGCACAAATGATTTTTGCCCTCATCTGTGAGATTTGAAGTTGAAAATAAGCTCTGGGTTCTACTCTCTAGAATAATTAATTTTCCATTAAATTCATGAAAATAAAAATTATTGTGCAATTTTCCAAAAAGAACTAGGATACCATGAATCAGCTGAATCAATATTATGGGAAAAATTAACTTAGTAGCCGAAGTCACAGAAAAAAGAAGAAGAGAACTTATTCTAGTGACTTGGGGCGCTCTTCAAAGGGACAGAATCCATCCATAGGGTCCATTGGCTGGGTGATCTATTTAAGCAACTGCCCAGTCCCAACACTGGTGACCTGCTGGGTCTGCAGGACAGTGTGCTAGGATAGGTGGGAATTTAAATGCTAGGAAGAATACATTGTATATATTTCTTGAAACGGAATATTTGGAAATACTTTTCTCTCTTATATTTTCAAATCTCAAAAATGCTTCAATATATAAAATGTCTTTAATTAAAATCGCACCTGATTTAATCAAGTGGTTTCAATTTCAGCATTGGTAATTTCAAATATGACTATTTGGAAACTGAAGTTTTCAACTTAGTTTTCTGATATATTCTTGAGACTACCCAGGGTAATTAAGAAAGGGAATATAGCTTTATAACTTATGGCAAAAATAAGTTAAACTAAACTACCTCCAAATCTAATCCTATTTTAATATTTGTAGTTACCCAAAGCAAAATTGTAGTCAGTTATTAGATAATAATCTAACAATTAAAACCACATATATTTTTCCATTATACTTTCAAATATAACGAAATTGGTTGATTTCAATTCCATTTGTTTCAGAAATCTGCTTTGGAAATACGGTATATTAATTGTTCTTTTTATTGGACATATAGCATTTTAAAATGAAAAGGAAAAGTAGAAAAATATATTATTGTTATGTGACTTTTTTCCAAGCACTTTTTGAGAAAGAACACAATATATCACGACAGACATATACTGAACCCCTATATTGAATGAGAGATATGGTTAGATGTTCCCCAGGATTCTTGACATATTCCTATTGAGAAACAGGAATCTTTTCTAAATTTCAGTTTTATCTCACAATTTCATCATCCATTCAGATCTGTGTGGCATAATTATTTACCATCACTTCATCCAGGAGAAACATAATTAAGGTAGTTGTCTATAGTTTATTGTGTGGTTCCAGTCACTTGCTATAAGATAGAAGTTACTTCATAAACAGAAAATGAAGTATATATATGTGTGAGGTTGGAAATTTTTCTTTTAGCTTTTAACTTAGACAAAAATGTCTAAAACATCCATATGCTGGCAAGATCTTAAAATAAATTTGCCAGGAAAGGATTAAAATCCAGATTAAATTACTGGTGAATTTTCTGTCCCTATTGGTAGACTCCTTTCAGAAGGAATCCTTTCAACTAAAAGTCTACAAATGGAAGGGGTGAGTCTTAGGGGGGAAATATTACTACGAGATGTATTTCATTATTCTATTAAATAACAAAAATACCTAACTACTTGTTTCAAGGAAAGTGAAAGATAAAATCTTCATTAAAAATATAAAAGGTCATCTGCCCTTAGGAGAACTCCAGGTGGAACTGGATGGAATTTATTGCTCTGAGCTCCCGCTCATGATAAGGAAGATTAAAGTTGCTAGTTGAAGGGCAGCAGCAGCAGGCTGTACCCAGAAAGCTGATGCTCACTGCCCCAAGCCTCTGCTGTGACAGGCTTCCTGCCTGGTGGGTGCCTGCCTGGCTGAGCTCAATGGCAAGAAAGCTGCTGCCATTACAGGACTGCTGTGTGATTTGCCAGTGAATATGCATGAGAAGCTAATTTGCAGGGATTCAGTGAAAAGCAAGTGTTTTGATGAGGAAGACTGAAATAACAAGAAGGGAGGAGTGAGGAAATGGGATAAATATACCATAATCCTTGATTACTCTGCAAATATAGCAGGCAGGGGAGTTTATCTTTTCCTTAAAGCTTGCAGATTTATTTCCTTTCATATTTTAAGCATGACATGGGCCACTGAGAGAAGGGAGTCACACAGTTTATTTTAAATGAAAAATGAGCAGTTCATGTGCAGATTTCCTCTATTAAAAAAAAAAAACAACTTTTTTGCCTACATGTTGAAGATATTTAACTTTTTTTTTTTTAACCAACAAACCTTCTAACTACCTACAGACCACAAGAGTTTCTACATCTAATCATGTTTATTCACTAGACTTTTCTTGATGGTTTTTTCAAAGCAAATCATTCCAAATAGAAAATTAAAAAAAAACACAACAATGTGTGTTACCCCCATATCTATATCACCCCTGAAATAGTAGTACTGATTAATTAATTCTAACACTTATTACACTTTCTTCTGAAAAAATCTGTTATTTAACATTAACAAATAAGAAAATGGAGATGAATATACCTATGGATGAACAGAAGGAAATCCCTATAGAGGAGTCTTTCTTTTCTTTTTAATTGAATTTCTCTAGATTTTACCAGTGGTTTCAATTAAAAATGTATACTTAGTACATGGATAAATATAACTGGGCAACTTTTCACACAAGATTTTCTGTGTACAAACTGTACCACCCAGGAATCCTAGAACTACATACCTTGCCCTGAATGGCATGTGTGTGTGTGTGTGTGTGTGTGTGTGTGTTTAACTTCAAAAGTATCTGAATCCATTATTGAAAAGGGCAGCAGAGACAATAAGAACAGATTGAAAATAACAAGACTCAGAGTCAAAGGAAAAAGCAGAAGTATAATATTGTTGTAGAAGAAACACTTCCTCAGGAATCCGAAGTCCTAAGTGTCGTCCTTGGGCGGACCCTTGTCCTGTGATCCTGAGTAGTCACTTAACTTCTAGATACTCAGTTTTGCATTGGTAAAGTATGTGTACATTCCTTAGGGGGTTCTTAGGAAGATAAAATTCAGTACTATCTGTAAATCTATTTGGTTACTACTAAGGGCTACGTGTACATTATTTGTTTCCTATAAAAGCAATAAATTGTATGCTGTCATTCATCACTTTGTAGTTCAATTTGCTTATCGGTAAAATGAAATTAAGTGCTGTCTCCAGGGGTGTTAGTTGATTGCAATTTAATTTTATTTTAATAAAAAACATAGGTAATGTACTGAAGGCATGTGGGGCTCCCAGAGTGTGCGGAGAAGAGGGAAGGTCATGACAGAAGAGTAAAACTAATGAGAAACCTAATTATGAACATGAATGGATGGAATCAAGGGCATGGAACTGAGTGGAACTACAGAACAGGTTTCACCAGTGAAATGATTCAAGAAGAACTGCACCTCAATTTAGAAACCAAAAGCAGCTATGACCATTGCCTAAGGGCCATCTGAGTCCTGGACTTATTGGCTTGTCAATCTCTTTGTTTGTCTCTGATTGTCTTTATTAAATGTAAACCTTCTCTTCTCTCCTCTCTCTTTTCCAACTTTATATTTGCTTAGGTATATTAAGTTTTCAAATGCTGCCATATCTTTAAACAGAATATGTGGAGGTTCACATGATAACCTGCCTTTTCCTGAATGCCATTAAATAATAGTTTCAAGGTTCTAAAATATATTCTGACATAAAGACACAAAATCATGATCAATGACTACAAGGGAGGTCAGGCTGTAAGTCTAGTACTATAAATCCAAATTAGAAAATGAACACAACGGCAGATGTCTGGTTTTAATGGGGTATAGAAAACTGAATTTTCCCCAAGGAAAGCAGACAGAAGATGTCCATTCATTAACAGGCTCCAATGGACATCCACCAAGCATACAGTGCACACTATGTTGTGGCAAGCCAAAAACATGCTTCCTCAAAAAATTAAATTAAGCTATTCTAATATATATATATATATATAGAGAATATATATAGGATATTATATATATATATATAATATCCTATAAAATATAATTAGAATATATTTAATATTACATGTTGTCTCATATATAGTATGCTATATTAATATAAATATCTATTATATGCATTAGATGTAAGTATATTTATAACTGCTACATTGTAGAAATTATCTAATACTTATGGCAACCTTATCTATAATCCAACAGAGACAGATACTCATATTCATAAGGAAATGAAGGTTTAGAGAAATTAATTACTGGCCTCAGGCAATGCTGTAAGCAGAACTGAACAAGGTGGCACCCTCAGAAGCTCTGATTCTTGCTCGCTGAGCAATATTGCCTCTCTAAGACAGAAAGAGACAGGATCCCATCACTACCCCTGTTTTTGTACAGGTAACTGGTCCCTGTGGTCTGCAAAAATGTATCTCCAGAGAAATTGTATTCTTCCTTCTACCTCAACATATTGGCTGAAACTTCTAAATGCTAGTCATAACTTCTTTCTGTATTAGTTGATTAGATACTTCTTTCTCTCTCCCTGGTTGATTTATGGAATTTCTAAGATACAAGTATTTGACTACCTATTAATGTTGGACATTAGAGATGAAATATAAGAGTCTGGGCAATATCTTTAGGCCAAGCTCCAAGGCAGGACCATGAGATAGTTTCTCCAGGAAAAACATCTCTGAATAAATTAGGAAGACAATGTTCCATTTGTAGGCTCCTGACAACTCATCCACAGCTTATGGAGGGACCTAAGAACATGGTTTTGTGTCTGAAGTGAAAGATTCTGTGAAGGAAAAAGAATCATAACCTCCATAAACTTTTCTCAAAATTAATTCCTGTGAGCTAGTCTTAAGATATTGCTTTGCCTATTCCCATTATACCAACAGACAACTTAAGATCAGGGAGTTTACTTAAATTCTGTGAACCCAACAGGTCTTTAGCTGGACTGTATTATCCCAGGGGTCCAGGGAAGTCAAGTCAACTAAGAATCCTACTAGATACTAGCAGCTAGTAGTAAATAAATACTGATTGGATCATTTCTATCTTGCAGTTTCTACAGCACATGGGAGGATTCTGAGAAGCCAGATAACATATTCTGTATCTCAGGGATCTGGGGATAAGCAGTATTAATAACATCACAAGATGAGTCTGAGTTTTCAAGCAAGAAAGGTGGAAGAAGTGGGAGTCCAGAGAGACTCCATTTGGAAGTCATCTTTGAACATATGGCTTTCCCTGGGCCTATAAGGAGGGCTAATATCTATAGGAAGAATGGAGTCTTAAGAGCACAAGGAAACACAAGAATATAGTGGCAGAATTGGTATCGTTGGTCATATTCAGAGAAAAATCTAACACCTGGCTGTAGATAGCACACAGATGTTTCTGAAAACTGAGAAGTGAATCTATTAATTAACTTGATGGCATTTCTTTTAGATTCGAGTGTGATTTTTAACATAGTGTCTGCAACTACCTATACAACCTTTGAGAAATTAATTTCTCTAAAACTCAATTTTGTATCTGATACACAAGAAAACTTTCTCACAATGTGAATATGGATTATGATTCTATATATAAAGAATCTAACCCTGTAGTGCATCCTAGTTTATTTCTGAGAACACTCTTTCTATTCTGACATGTGAACCACGCCTTCATATGGCCCCTTTCTTGTGCCTTCTGGTCAGCCAAGTTCTGGTGAAGGGGCGGATTAAAAGGAATCCCAAGGCCTTGATGACATAGAGCGGAGGGTCTTCCTCCACTATTAAAAATTCCTATTATTAAAAAATATACAGAAGGGAAATTTAGAAAGCATTGTTAGCAATTATTAAGATGACCTGGAAGGTGATGGTTAATTTCTTTCTATATTTTATATTATAATACAGATACATTTAAAGTGCTTTTGCCTGTGTACAACATATAATTGGCACTGGAGTTGTCATCTCACCTGAATTTTCTGAATTCTATCTCTAATGCTTGCTAAGTATGCATCAGTGATTGTTCTGCGGATATGAGCATGAATGAGAAAGTAAGTCCAAGTCCCTTGAATTGGTCCAGAAGAGGAGGAGATAAAGTTATAATCAAATACTGATGGCAGAGCATGCTGAAGTACCAGACAGATGAGCACTGGGTGCTATTGGAGTCTAGCCATGGGTGTGCTGACTCGTCCTCACTTAGAGAAAGACAAAGGGAAGGTCAGGAACTTCTCTTTAACTATGTCAAACATGGCTCTATTAATATGAAAAGTGACAAATTGCCACCTCAGCTCAGTTGACATGAGTGTGTCATCTCCAACACGGCAGGACACTGAAGTGCTTCAGAGATAGCCAGTTATAGTGGAGCTTTGGTTTATAGCTGTGAACAGTTTCAACAACAACAACAAAAAAAGCCAGAAGGAGCCCAGAATACACTGAAGAAATGCTTAGCCACACATAAATGCTTGTAAGAAACTCTTAGCCAAATACATACAGCCTCACAATGAATGACCCAGCTGTTGAAAACTTTCAACTGTTGAAAGTCCTTTGTATCACTTCATTTGTGCTTGCAAAACTCCTTGGTACTGAAAAGAAGCCATCCAGGAAGATAGCTTATTTAATGCATTTCCACCTGTGCACATCTTGACTCAGAGGAGGCAAGACAGAATCAGATAACAATCTAATTAGCCTGCAAAGGAATTTAGCGATAGGCGATGGGATTAATATAATAACCAAATCCTAGCTGAGATTGACTGCAGTGTCTGCTACTGTTTTACTACAAAATGGCAACACTTCAGCAAGCAAATAAAGGTACTTTAACTGATGGAAGATAACAACGATTCATTTAAAATGCTGAAAAAGAAAGACCAAGCTTATAATTGGCAAGAAGGGATTAAATGACAAATGTGGAGATATCCAAATGTGTGGGCGTGTGAGAGGGAGGGGGCATTCAGGTGACATCTATTTAATGTCATTCTTGGTATGTAATTTAGATGACAACTTAAGAGCATTCATCAATATATGAAACTAACTAATCCAAAGTTGGATGAAATGATTTTTATATTGTATAAAACAAAGATGGTTTACAGTAGGCTGAAATATATACAAAATTAAACTGAATTAAATATCAGACTTATGTCATTTCAGAAAATATTCTGTGATACATGAGCTGTCTCTAGCAATTCGTAGACTGCCTTATAAATGGGAAATAAGATAGAAGGATTTTCTTGGCTTGTTATGTTTTTTAATACTTTCATTTTTTTCAATTGACAAGCCATAATTATATATATTTATACATATGATGTGATATTTGGATACATGTACACAATTTTGAATGACTTAGATTGAGTTCATATCTTTATCAGCTCACTTATCTATTAGTCTTACAGTGATACATTTAAAATCTACTCTCTTGGTTATTTTGAAATACACAGGACATTGTTATCAGCCATAGTCATCCTGCTGTGTGATAGATCTTGAAATTTACTACTTCTGTCTGAAATTTTGTTGTTTGTTATTATTGAAAGCATTATTTCATACACATTTTAGTTCATTCCATGGCATTATTATAAAACATCTGAAATACCTTAATACAGCAAACACACACCACAAGTTGTCAGTAGTTGAGGTACTCATCAGAGGCCCATATTTGGACAACATGAAAGACTCTCTGGTACATGAAATAAACCAGGTACAGAATAATAGGTACCACAAGATACCTTGTGTAGGACAATCCAAAAGAGTCAACTCTGTTTACTCAGCCATGAAGATGGAAAGTACCCCATTTGCAGGAAAATGGATGGAACCGGAGAACATCATGCTAAGTGAAATATGCCAGACTCAGAAATTGAGGATTATATGTTTTGTATCATCTGTAGAAGCGAGAGAAAAAAAGGAAACACAAAAAGGAGCCCACAAAACTGGAAGGGGAAAAATGGAAGGTAAACCCATCAAGTGGAGGAAGGGAAACAGGACAGAAAGAACAGGAGGCAAAGTGGAGCCACTGGGGAATGAACTGACCAAATTATGTCACTTCTATGTATGCATATATCACAAGGAAACCCCTGTTACGTATGATTGCAATGCACCAATAAAAGAAAAAAAGGATAGTCAATCTCTAGAAGCTGAGCATTGACGGGAGGTTGGCAGCAATTAGGGAGTGAGAAAAGGGGACATGGGTGGTGTTATGCTAAGGACACAAAGTTTCCTTTGCACATGATGAATAAGTCTTTGACATCTACTGTCCATCACTGCACCTACAGTTAACAGATACTGTGCTGTCGACTTAAAATCTTGCTGGAAGTGTGGATCCTATACTGAGTGTCCTTTTCTACCCCTAAATGATGACGATAATAATAAAGAAAGACACTTTAGGCGGTCATGGACAGGTTAATGGCATAGTTTATGGTGAGGGTTTCACGGGTATAACTTATTTCTCAACACATCCAAGTTGATCACATCAAATATATACGGTGTCCAATATGTTAATTATACCTCAATAAAAAGGAGAGGAGGAGGAGAAGGAGGAGGAAGAGAGAAGCACACACTTGGATGTTGCAAATTCAACCGGTCAGCTACCCAGTTATCTGGTAACCTTTAAAGACTCCATTATCATCATGGACAGCAGCAATATTTTTCACAAGGGAAGAAAGTTTCTTAGTGAAGTAATATGTGTAGATTTGCTAAAATACCATGTCTGGGCCCTTTCCTTGTGTGCATGGTGTCCCAGCAGATGTGTATTGCAAGGGGTCACCTCTCCTCTTCTCTGGTACCTCAGGCCATGAATTCCATTAGGTCCCTGAACAGCCACTTCCAGAAGATGCTCTGGCTGGACTCCATCTATATGTGAACAAATCCTGCTCAGAGAAAGCTGCTGTATCTAAGTGAAATTCCTGCACATGATCAAAGACTGGTTTAATTCAACTCAAAGAGTAGATGTTATGACTTTCTGTTCTATTACTAAGAGGTGTTTGAAAGTGTGGGGGAATTTGATTTTTGAGAATTATTTTCATTTAAAATGAGATATCAGAGTGATTGCAAAATAGAAGACTGATAATGCTCACTTCTGACAAAGCCTGGGAAGGGATACCTTAGTGTCAACTGAGGACAAACATATGACTTAGACCAATTTGTAACATAGGTAATCTTTCACCAAAGCATAGGAATTTTAGATCTATCAGATCTAAAGTAGTTAGATCTATATATTTATGTTTTTAGAAGTTGAGCCAGGCACAATGTCACACTGTTTTCCACTTACGATCCCAGGGACTCAAGAGACTGAAGTAGACCTCTGAAACCATAAGCCCTCAAATAAACTTTTCCTCCTTTGAAGTTGTTCTCATTGTGTCTTTTGGTTGCAGCAGTGAATAAAACTGACTAAAATGCACCCCTAACTGTAAACTCTAAAGACAACAGGATTAATGATGAAGACACACTTTTCTGGGATTACCTTAATAGACACAGAGAGATCTACTCATCTCATTCCTTCCCTTTGATAACAATGTAAAACAACTTTGCTTATTATACTCAGCTGAGCAGTGGACTGCCAGACATCATGCCCCAGAGGATAGAGGGCCTGAGCATATTGTCCCCACCTCCTTTTCTGTGGCACATTTTCATGGCTTCTTACCTACATAGTAGTTTTTTCCCTTTATGATCTAAATATCAGCAGTGAGTTTGTCCTGCATTCTCCCCCCCACAGTTTTAATAGAGCTATTGGGAAAGGAGTCAGAAGATGATGTTAATTAATAGATCATTTGGAAAATAACTGTCCTTATGTGCAAGTCTATTAATTTAAATTGTATGTTGCTTCGAAATTTGCATCCGGTTAGTACAGTGATGCCTAGACATGGCTCCAAAAATTAGTATTGATGCAATTTTAGAAGGGTTATCTCTCTGCTTGCTTCATCAGCTAAAATGATGTGGAAGAATCTGGCCTTGTAGTACAAGATCCCACAGGGCTACTGCTCTGGATTTCTCTTCCATGTGGAATTAACTGTACTGCAAGCTAATCCCTTCCACTGAGAAAAGCGAGATTTACAAAATACTGCCAGCTCACCAAAGGTCAGATTCCACTAAATTTCTTATGCTGCCCTCTCTGCCCCTGTAAATATTACACTTTGCTTCTTAAATAAATCACAGCAACCATTCTAATGGGCAATGTTTGTGTCAAGCAAACATCAGTTCTAGTGAAGTGATTAGAATTTCCAAGAACCTTGAATTCTCTATGTGAAATTTTCTGCCTGGATCTTTTTAAATGCCTCAGGATTTTTGTCTTGCTCCTTTTATTCTTGAAGGTGTTACGTTCAGAGGGATATGGATAAAGAAGTAAAAATCATGGTAGAAAAAAATTAACATTTATTATGCATCTATCATGATTCAGGCACTGTTATACATTATTTGCACACACTAGTTTATTTGCACACACTATCCTAACTGTGAGATAATGGTTATTCCCCCCTTTTATCAATGAGTGCATTGAAGCTACGTAATTATGTAATGTATTGAAAGTCACAAATCTAGTAACAGACAAAACCAGACACTGAAAGTGCGTCTCTCTGAGATGATATCCCTTACATTTCTTTCTGTTCTTAGGTGCCTCCTCTGCATCCTTATTATAAATGCTTTGTAGAAATATGGTATTTTTAGGTTATATTGGTATTGAGAAAAAATAAAGTCTGCATTACATATTAGAAAAAAAAATTAACATTAAAGAGTCATATTTCTTCATGCTTTTATTGAAAGACTATTTCTTGGAATTCAACCATATTGCTGACGTAATATTGGTATATAACAATGTCATCGGGGGGTTTCTACTTAATGGAGCTTATGAAGACTTACAGGTATAGAAACAATAGCTCTCTGTTTTCAGAGTGTGTTCTATGCCAGGTGTTAAGTCTCAGCTTTGCATACATTAATCATTTAACCTTTGCCATGCTTCTAGGAGGAAAGTATGTTCAAAAGAAGGTTGTTTTATGAAGAAATGAGAAATGTCCCTCAAGGTCACCCAAAGTTAATTGGCCAACTGCAGATTTGCACTCAGGCCTTGGGGTATCAAAGCCAACACTGTTAAGCCACACTTCTGACTCCTTCTCATGTGACACCACCTGCTCACATCACGAACTTTGGAAGAAGATTATAGCAAACATAATGCCATTTTGTAGTTTTTTAATGGTAATTTTAATCTTTATGTAGAACCTTATAAGATTTCCTTATGGTTACTATTCTTGTGAATTAGCTGTTTAGAAAGTGAATGCTTCCTTGAAAAAAGTGATGGTTTTTAGATAGATAGAATTTTATTACAGTCTAATACATGACTCAGCTAATGTTAAGCTGAAGCAAAGTCAAGGTTGTTTTTTCCGTGGGGTGGGCAGACACAGGGAAGGTGTCTGGGATTGCTCAGATTCACAGACCTCATGCATCTTTAGTTTTTCCAGCTCATTACAGCTGTGTTCCTTGAGGAGGGCAAAGGGAGAGGAAGGAGGGATGTGGGGTGGAGCTCTCTGCTCCAATTCATTGCAAGACACCTCAATAATAGGGAGATGAAATTGCTGAGAAAGAGTGAGAAACCTGTAGTAAGACAATCAATATTGGACTCTTAATGCTGTGTCTTCTTTGGCAAATACATTAACCTTGCTTAGCCCCCATTTTCTTTATGTAGACAGTGGGAGAAATAATATTTCAGTAGATCTCAGGATGACTATGAGATTTGATGAGAAAAAATTAAGCGAAATGCTATTTGTGAACCCTCCAGAGTGATATCAATGTAATCTCCCTGTTTTTATCCCAAATCCTGTTTTGTTGAAAGATCTTGCTGGCTCTTACACTAACTTGCCTCAGGGACTCTGTGTGGGGCTGGCCACCTGTCTGGGCAGCTGTCTGTGGCCAGTCCCCTGCATGTGGAGTTTAGAATGAATGATAGTAAGAGCTGGTAGCAGTGCCAGTCTCAATGCTATGTCCACTGTTCTGCAGAAAAACAATCAAACCAACAAACACTCCCCAGAGAGCCAGACATCTTTAAAGAATCACAGTATCCCTTACCTCCACATTCAAAATCAGTCAGCAAAGTAAGAAAGAATGGGGATAATTTAAGAAAAAGGAAAAATAAAACAAAAACCTATGGGGCTTTTGAGGAATGTGGTGGGAGAAAGACATAGAAATGACAAAATGTGATTTAAAAGAGTCACCTTCATTTTTTTAATGTAAACATTCCAAAAGCAGTTGTCAATAAAAATATGTTGGTTTAGGTTTACTGGGGGACCAAATGCCCTTTAAGAAAATGTATTTCAAAATCAACATGCACACTCTCCAAGGCTTCCAGGGTGAAAAACAATTCCCACACCAAGGACAAAGTACCAGGAACCATCAAATGAGTATTTCTTAGGAGCGTCAAAGCTCACTCTTTCAAAGTAAAAACACTGGCATAGCAATATGCCATGACAGAAGGTCGAAGTTACTCAACCATTGGAGTACAGCCCAAGATTGGTTAAGCATTGCTTCAGTGGCTTTCGGATGTTTTCTGGCCTCAGCCTCAACATTAATCACACAGCATTCTCATCACGGTGAGGGAGAGGAATGGGTGTTGATGGAGCTGTTTGACCAACAAGTGGAATGCCTCACAGGACAATTGCTCAGCTCACTCACGGGGGGTGGGGGGAGTATGTGTGTGTGTGTGTGTGTGTGTGTGTGTGTGTGTGTGTGTTCATATATAGTGTGCATTTATTTAAAACAAACCATAAGATAACCATGTTCCTATCCATAAAGGTGAATAAAGCATGTTTAATTATGTTTACATAATTAAAGTGGCACTTCTGCAAATGGATGCTGGTCACAGAACAGATAGGATAACGCGCTCACTGCTCCCCTGGAGGACCTTGTGATGATGTAGGAGCCCACATTTTAGGAAAGGAAACCACAGCATTTTCATAGTGTTCCATCAAAATGTTCACTGTGTGACACGTGAGACCTCAACTTGTTTTCTTTTTTCCTGTGGAATTGGGGTTTGAACCCAGGGGATCTCTACCACTGAGTTTCATCCCAGCCTTTCTTATTTTATATTTTTAGAAAGGTCTCAATAAGTTACTCAGGCTAGCGTTGAACTTGTGATCCTTCCACCTCAGTCTCTTGAGTCCCTGGGATTATAAGTGGAAAACAGTGTGACATTGCGCCTGGCTCAACTTCTAAAAACATAAATATATAGTGACTTTTTTCATTATAACCCAAGTTGGACTAACACTAGTGCTTTCAAATTAAAAACATAAGTCCAACTGTTATGAACCTTAATTATTTCCTTAACAGAAATGCAATTGGACTCCCATAACTAAAACTAGAAAATAATTTAGTCATCTAAATAAATCTTTTTAAAATATGAAACACTATTAGGTAAATGATGCATTATAGAAGAAAATCTTATTTATTACACTAAAACATTCACAAGATATATTTAAACATTAGGTGAGAAACTTTTTAAACAAATAAAAATACTGTCAGAACTAACTAGTATTGATGCTCAAATTTTCAATTTGGTATTCCTTAGTACTCAGAAGAACAATCAAATCATACAAAATACATAAAATGTGAAATAAACAGAATTTTTTATGAACTTTCTACCTGTTTATCAGTCCCAGTATAAAGATGAATATGTGTTTAAACCTTCCAAATATATATAGAGAGATGATAAATATTACCACACAATCTGTGAACAGAATTCTACATATTCATGTATCTGACAAGTATAATCTACTACACATCAGGTACTGTTCTAGGGCAGGGGACCCAGGAGGGAACAGAAGACTCTAAGATATGTGTCTTATGAACCTCCCACTCCAGTGGGAAGAAAACAATAACACAGTAAGATGGAAAAGATGAAAAATGTTGGGAGGGTGGGCATGACATTTTAGAGTGTATGGCAGGGTGAGGCTTTCCTGGCAAGTGGCCTTTTAAGGAAAGGCAGAAGTGGGTGAGGGAACGCAATGTGCTTATCTGACAAAGGCTGTCCAATAGAGTTAACTGCAAGAGCAGTACCTGGAGAGGGGCCACATGGTCTAAGAACAGCAGTGATCCATGTGGAGGGAGACCAGAGCAGGGAAAAGTGCAGCGGAGGAAGCCAGACAGGTGAGCAGAGGCACAGACCAAGTTGGGCCTCTTAAGTGAGGAGAGAAGCTGCTACAGGGTTTGGGAAGAGCAGTGCTATGATCTGATCTAGTTTAACAGGATCCTTGGGCTGCTATATGATGCTCAGCAGCAAAAGCAAGGATTTAGTTAGCAGTCTTCTGTAATAATACAGATTTAAAAAGAGAATGGTAGCTTAGAAACACAGGGGGTAGAAGTGTCCAAACACAGAATACATTTTGAAAGTAGAGTTAGTGTCTTTGAGAAACACTGATAATGCCGTATGTATCTCAAAATCGTTAGAAGAGATAATTGTGAATATGTTCACTGTAAAGAAATGATGAAAGTTTAAGGTGATGGAGTTGTTAATTGCCCTGACTTTAATCCTTACCCAGTGTGTACATGAACCAGGACATCACATTGTCCCTAATAATATGTACACTTACAATGTGCCAATCAAAATAAATAATATTTATAGGTAGAGTGAGCATGGAGTCAGTGATAGCACCAAGATTTTTGATCTGCATGGTTGAAATAATGGAATTGCATTGAGTCAGAGAAAACTGAAGAGAAGCTATTGGGTAAATCAGGGTGTGGGGAATTTTGTAGAAGAAAAACTTTAATTTTCCACCCACTATTGTTTCTGAGGTGCAGGAAGATAATTTACATGATAATATTTAGGTATGGTAAACAAATAATGGACATACACTAATAGTTGCAATCTCACCTAATGCATTCCTGTGTTTCTGCATGGCCTTTATTTTATCTATCTATCTATCTATCTATCTATCTATCTATTTATTTTTATTTTTGGATACTGCAGATTGAACTTCAGGGGTACTCGACCACAGAGCCACATTCCCATCCCTCCAGCCCTATTTTGTATTTATTTAGAGACAGGGTATCACTGAGTATCTTAGCGCCTCACTTTTGCTGAGGCTGGCTTTGGACTCGAAATCCTCCTGCCTCAGCCTCCCAAGCTGCTGGGATTACAGGTGTGCACCACAGCACACACTCTGCATGTTTTTAGAATAATCTGAATTCTACACAGTATCCCAGGACACTTCATGACCCTGACAGTTTGTTTCCAGTGAAGTATGTAAATATACATGCTAATTATATCAGTAATTGCTAGTTGTAATTGAGGGAATTATATCTGCTCAGTCTTCTGATCACATACATTAAAATGATTATATATTAGCCATTTAACTCAGAAGTGATCAGTGAAGTCTCTTCCCTTGAATGCAAGAGGAGAAGGAAAAAAGTAAGCTTTGTTTATGGTAATATACTGCTCACCCCAAAATCCTGCTCAAGAGCCCAACTATTCTCAAATGTAGTCTTACAGTAGCAATAATACTTGGACCAAAAAGAGAGAAGGCATGGGCCTCTTTCACTTATTCACTTCAAAACAGATCACTTGGGTCTGAGTGGGGCTTGTTTTTACCTGGAGTCTCCTTATACCAGTTTCTTTGGACTTCAAATACATTCCAAAGATCAGATGTATCTTACTCCTGTTCCCTTGCTAATTCCTGGGTGAAGAATCTGAAGTCTTCATGTGACCCACTCTAGTTCCCTCTACTTACACACTGTTCCCCCATAATTGTGTCTGTAGGCTTGGTGTTGTTCATTTCCCCTCCTGCTTATAAACCCCTTCTTTCCTGTCTCTCCACCAACCTGGATTCCAAACTCCTTTTGGGTATCACTTATTCCATGAATTATCTTCTTCATTTTTCTCTTTAATAGTCTATGGAGAAGATTTTGAAGACTTATATCCACTCAGCTACCACGGTTTGCTCCGGAGCATAGAGTTGTTTCTAAATATTTTCTCTTTTTAACTGATTATTTACTGAGTATAAACTATGTCCAAACTCTGAGCTGGTCACTAGAAATAGAAACCCAAGGGGGGTAGGAGAGGAAATAAGCATGTTTGAAGAAGTTCTCAACCCGCATTCAAAAAGCATCTTAACAGTTAGTGAGAATCTACTGTAAAAATGCAAACATTGTGATCTTAGAAGTTCCAGTTACTATGAGGAGAAGGAAGGGATTTTGAGTATCCTGGGGAAAGGGAAGGCAAATACACACACACACACACACACACACACACACACACACACACACATTATTTAGGCAACAGAACTTCAAAATCAGAAATTCTGCATATTGTTTCCTAGGACAGTTTCCCAAGCACCTGCCTTGTCAGAATCACCGGTGGTACTTTATAAAAAGAATATAGATTTAAGAGCTTGACTGATAAAAAGTTGGACTTGGTAACTCTGAGTTCCTGGCCCTGGAATCTGTATTTTAAAAGCTCTCATGTTGATGCTGCTGGCATATGGTGTTTGGCAAGTAGGAGAGTCTCAGGCAAACTGGGACCAGTTGATCACCCTGCTTTTATATTGCAGACCAGTGAGACTTGTATCCACTCAGCTACCACGGTTTGCTCCAGAGGAGCATTGAGTACAGAGGTGGGGCCCAGCAAGGACTGAGTGTCAAGCACTCAGTTGATCTTCAGATAACCCACTTGTGCCTAGTCATCCTGTTCCCCTAGATTCCACTGATCCCATTTTAGTCCTATCCATGTTTGTGTTTGGCAACCTGGACGTGATTGCTTCTGAAGGAGCTGTCTAGGCTCCGTGCTTTCCTTTTTGATCTTTACTTGATGTGGATCTAAATCTTTGAACCTCAGAATACTGGACTAATAACAACATGAAAACAAAATCAATAGCAGGACTTTAAGGTCACGCTCAACCTGTTGTGGAGCTGACTCCCTGCAGGTGTGATGTCCTTGGCCAGGGAGACTTACAGCTGTGTTTCAGCTGCTCAGGCTCCTATCTCTCAGGCCAGGGTTTCAGCAAATGACCATTTAACCTACTGATTTTTTAAAATATTGTTTTTAGTTGTTGATAAGCCTTTACTCTATTTATGTATTTATATGAGAATCGAACCCAGGTCCTCACACATGTCAGGCAAGTGCACTACCACTGAGCCACAGCCCCAGGCCCCCTACTGATGTTCTTTCCACCCTTCACTCAACTTCAATGTACTCTTTTGGAAAAGATTAGTGTGATGTGTCCCTCAATTAACAGTATGAATTTAAATTAATAATATTTGTCTGAATGTACTTTAAATTCACATTAATAAGAACTTTTAGAAAATATGAGCATCATCTGTGAAACTCAAAAGTTTATAAGTAATAATTTTAGTCACAGCTGTTATGTCAGAGGCTGCAAATAGATCTCTGCTTACTCCCCGATCTGATAGGCAAAATCAGAATTCAGGTGGCTTACTGCAACTACTAATCAAAATTACTGCTTAATGCTTTCTGATCATTTCCAAGGTCTTCAGTAACTTCTTTAAGATACCAAACCAATACAAAAGAAAGAAGTTGGATCCTTATTTTAAACCATATACAGAAATAAATTTAAAATAGATTAAAGAGTTAAAGAACTGTAACTATAAAATGTCTAGAAGAAAATATATGGGAAAAATCTCATGCCTTTGATATTGATGAAGATTTCATGGTTTTAGCACCAAAAGCACAGATAGCAAAAGCAGAAATAGACAAATGGGATGACATTGAATTTAAAAGCTTCTTACAGCAAAGAAAGCAATGAACACATTGAGTAGATGGCTTATGGAATGGGAGAAATTATTTACAAGTCATATATCCGAAAAAGGATTAATTTCCAAAATATGTAAGAAATCCCTACAGTTCACTAGCAAACAAACAAACAACATCAAAAAAATCATATATATATATATATATATATATATATATATCTCCATGAAATTTAGAAATTTGTACCTTCAGACATGATTGATTTTAGACTGGTCCAAAAAGGCCCACCAAGTACTAGACCTAAATGGCCTCCTGCCTGTCTCTCACCTGCATTTGACAAATCTTAGAACAAATACAGCCTAAATGGTGCTCCTCAGCAGAAATAGAAGAGGAGGCAGCTACGGTACAAAGAAGGGGTTTCCTCACTCCTCCTTCATAAAACCAAGGTTGAGCTGGTTGGAGACCTGAGAGTCAGGCATAATTCTGGAGCCATTTTTGACTCTGCAATGTCTTTGTGTCTTAGTCAGTTGTACTTCACATTTTGTAAATTCTTTCTTTGAGAGTCTATCTTTCCATAAAGGAATCTTACTATACCACTCTACATTCTGGAGTATTTGAACACCATATGCAAATAGTCCAAACATTCCTTTCATTGGGCCACTGTCCTGTGCAAAAGGAGATAACACTTTCTATCAAATCAATTTCAGAGTTGTTAACTCTTGCCATAGTTCTCAGATATAACCTCAGACTCCTTCAACAGCAGGAGCCCCTAACATGTGATGTGTACATGCACACACACACACACACACACACACACACTCACACACACACTCACACACACACTCACACAGGTGCTTACCCTCTTAAACTTGAAATTGTATTTTCATTTTTATTCTAGTCCAAAACCAAGTTTCCTTCAAGATCACATTCTACTTCTTAATTAAAACCTTTTCTGAAAACCACAACCATCCCCCAAACCTGATTTTTAAATAAATTCTGACAATACAAAGATGATCTACATCATAATCCATAGTTTTCATTATTATATGCATTGGCTGTATTTGTCCACCAGTATTACCTTACATCTACTGCATAAAGTATCTCTTAGGTGCTGCAACATGCAGGGAATTTGCAACAATTCCCTGAACCTGATATTACAGGTTCTGTCATTGTACTCTGCCCAAATAAATATTTTGATGATTCTCACAAACTCGGGGCAGAAAAAAAATACTTTAAATGAACTACAAGGACTAATGATTTCAGCCTCAGTATCCTAGAAAAGTAGTTTTCACCAGTCCTCTAATCCCCCTCCCACACTCTATTCTACTGGAGTTTCTCTTTGGCCACGATAATCCAAAGAGTCTTTGAATCTGTGCTTTCTTTTTGTCTGTGTGATTTTCTCTGTCTAGAACTCCATCTATTCATCTTGCCAATTCTAGTTCCTCAGACCTGTCTAAGTTTCAGAAACTCTGCAATAGCTTGTTCTGGTCCTCATGCAGGACCCCAAAACATGCTGCTCATATGTCAACTGTACCCTGTGATTATTCCAGCTCAATTCTGCCCAGTGACCTATCAGTCCCTGACACTGTTTTTAATTTCCTTAGGCTAGAACCACATTTCCACCGTTGTGCTGCCAGAGTCTAGCTCAGGCCCTCGGAAAAGAAGTATAGTCTGCTTAATATTGCCTTCAGGGTACTCTCCCTCTTGTTATAAATGTCTGTTTCGTTTCTTTCAATATATAATCTAATTTTTCATTACCTTTAAAGCCTGAACCAATGGAGAAGTTAGGTGAGAAAAACCTTCTCCAAAAATAAGGGGAAATACTGGCATTCCTTATTTCTATGACAGGAGAAAAATAGGAAGAAAAGCAACATTATTGGATTTCCAGGTTACACAATATAATTATTCATATTCTGCTACCCAAGGAAGAACAATTATTTTAGGCAGGGTATGTTATGGCAAGATGCACTACAAAATGTCTTCTAAAGGCAAAGGCCTTAAATATCTGACCAACAAATTTAGGCTTCATATCAAAATACAGGGTAAAAATTAAAATGACTAAAAATGCTAAAAGGCTAGGGGTGACTGGAGTGTACCTGCATGTCACTGTTTTTCTGACATGGTAGGAGCTGCTCTGAACTGTAGAATTCATTCACCCTGGGTGCCAAGCCACTAGAGACCCAAGAAGAATGGGAGTCAGGGTTTCTAGACATTTCCATATTTGAAGAGTAGTCAGAATCATGAATTATCACTCAGATGGATCATGTTTTAAATGTTAATAAATCATTCAGTTTCAAAAATAATTTTTAAAAGGAAAAAAGAGTAGCTCTTATGGATTGCATTTAGTCAGAAAGCCAAGTGTTGATAAGTTCTGATAATTAAAAGCCAATGATGGCTTCATATTCAGAACTGTATTTTATGAAAATAAAATCAGTAGACAGCAGAATGCCAAATAAAGTTCATAAGAGTATGAATTCTCAAAGAAGTTTGTGTTTGTTGAATAAACAAATGAATGAATAAATGAATCAGAGACTCAAAGACAGACCAGTCAGGGAGATTGTCCAACTAGGTTAGGTAAGAAGTGTGGAGGCATAAACTTGGGCAATGGCAGGAGATATATTTTAAAGTTGCTGGTTAATTGATGTTTATTACAATGTTGATGAATAATATATCAATGAAGAGGGTTTGCAAATCATGTATTTGGTCCTGTTAATGAATGATGTGAATATGTTGATTTCCTCAGTTGGAAAACTGGAGAGGCAAACTCTTTCTGAAGAGCTTTGGAGTTGAAGGTCTTCCATTAGATGGTCACCTGATCTCGTGTCCCTCATCTGCAACATCAGTAGGGTGTGACCTCACTCAAGGGATGGTCAAGAATGGACAAAGCTAATCTAGTGAAAGAACAATTCTTTCCTGTGGAAAGGGACGATGGGCAGGAGGCATGAGAAAAGGGCCTCAGGAGTGAGAGACATTTTGGTCAAGGTGATGGTTACCTGAGTGTTCACAAGCACCAGGCTCACTAATCCACACCCGCCCTGTGGATCTACACCTTTTATGTATGCGGTTTATAACTCCATTAAAGACATATTCTGTGGAGAAAAAGCCACACATTTAACCTACTGGCTGCACATTAGAATTGCCAAGAAAGCCTTTTAGAAACAATTAAAATTTTAGTTGACAAATAAAAATTGTATATATTCATCACATACATGACATTTTGAAATATGTATACATTATGGAATGGCCAAATCATACCAATTAACACATCCATTACCTCATAAACTTACATTTTCCATGTATACGTGTGTGGTGAGAACACTAAAATCTATTTTATCAATTTTCAAGAATACAATACAGTGTTACTACCTTCTACCACCATGTTGTTCAATCACCTTCTGAAAGTATTCCTTATTTTACTGAAGTCTTGTATACTTTGGCCAATATTTCTTTAACACTTCCAAAACCAACATTCATTTTAGTCTCTGATTTTCATAGTAAGCCTTTAAAAACACTCTGGAAATTCTATTTTTTTTTTTTAACCAAGGGTGGAACCCAGTGGCATTTAACCACTGAGTCACATCCTAGCCCTACCTATTGTGTGTGTGTGTGTGTGTGTGTGTGTGTGTGTGTGTGTTGCTAGGGGTTGAACCCAGGGCCTTGTGCATGCAAGGCAAGCACTCCACCAACATAGATATATCCCCAGGTCTCTTTTAATCTTTTATATTGAGCCAGGGTCTCACTAAGTTGTTTAGAACCTCACTAAGTTGCTGGGGCTGACTTTGAAGTTGCAATCCTCCTGCTTCAGCCTCCCATCTCAGCCTCCCAAGCCAATGGGATTTGAAAAGTTTGACTTAATATGTACAGAAGGAAAAATACTAGAAATAAACTACATATTTAAATTTAAGAACTTGCCTGTTGTTGCTCATCTAACTTTTACTCCTGCTCATCTCTTATCTTTCCCTGTTTCCCTATGATTTGTCTCAGTCTTCCTGCTCAGGACAGGCAGCACCACTGTAATTGGAGTTAAGTTCATCAGATTGCTCTTTGGGGAGGATATTTATCAGCAGAACCAAGGGGATCTCTACTGGGGAAGGGGACCTTTATGGTTTGGAGGGGGGAGAAGGTGTAAATAGGGAGCTTCCTGGGACCATTGTCTTTGGAGCAGGAGTCTGTGCAGAGCAGCTGTGGAGCAGTGTGCCTGTGATGTCATCCCAGAAGATAGGGCTCTAACTGAGCTGGTGTTAAAACAGCCTAGGTCACCTGTGACCCTGATCTGAGCGAGTATAATTTATGTGCAGTCCATTTAGTAAATGGTGGCTTCTGTTTCAATTCCCAGGTCTCCCCTCAGAGCCTGGCTGCCAGTGGGAGTATTTTTCATTTTATCACATTAAACCAACAGAACACACATGTTTGCCAGAGCTCCCCCATCAAAACCAATTTTCGGGAGAACAAAACAACAAGACACAAGAACACCGACGCCGACTGGGTTTAATTTCCTTGAGAGACCCTGCCCGGCTTTCCCTGGCTTCCTGCCACTTTGTCTGTAAGCACACTTCATCTTATTTTTAAGGACTTGAGTCACCTGAGGAAATGTTTGTTTTCATGGTTAGATTGAAATAATAATTCCTGCCCCGAGGTGAGTGCGATTTTCTGTTACATCAAACTCATAGATAGTTTTTCTTATTAATGACACTAAAGTAGCAATATGGGAAAATCCAAGAATATCTTGGCACTAATTCATTCAGGGATAGCACCCCTCTCCTGGGCATGCGGAGATTTTCTGGGGGAGATGTTCCTTGGAAGAGTCCTGTTGTTTTCATGGGATGTGAGCTCTACAGTATGCACCTCCTAAAGCAAAATAACAGCTAAAACTGGGAAATCATCCAGTCTATGGGAGCCCACGAATGAAAGAAATATCCCTATAGAGCCAGAATGAAGTGGTGGACAGTGCCTGCAGATGCCCACTATCATCTAGCACATTTTAATTTAATTGGGAACCTTTGGAGTAGTATTTAATACTTCAAAATATAATAAAGCTCCCCCAAAGATTGTTGTTCCAAGTAAATTATGTTAAAGTGTGAAGTCATGGACCTGGTAGATCTCTGGTTATTAGACCTGAGAGAGGAAATGTAGGTTGAGGTTATTTTTATTCGGTTGGGAGAGCAACACACTGTTTAGGAAATCCTCCTTGAGACTTGTATTACATTGTGATTTCAGAGTACTTCTCTACAAAAACCCTTGACAGGGCAATTACTGGATCTATTGTTTTGCTCTGTGACAGAAGCAATTCTGTATTCATTCCTTTTTAGCTCTGAAATATAAGGAGGAGGAAAAGAAGCAGGTGGAGGTAGAAGGGATGAATTGGGTCTGTTTCTCCAAGTTCTGAGAAATGGCACTAAAAAGGACTAATCCTAGAGCTACCTGAGCATAATTCTGCTCCACGAGTTCTCTGGACTCATACCTATCGCCACCAGCAATCCAAGTGATAGAGAGATATTTTATAATTGACAGCACTTGGCATGTGTAGCTTCACAACTGAGTTCTTCCTGGGTCAAATGAGAGCTTGCAAATGATTCAGTAATAGGAGAGCTGAAACAAGGAAATCCCCCGGGGAAAATGCTGGAAGCTTCTTCGAATGTAAGTGTGATATGTGTTCCCTAGAAATAAGACTAATGTTGGTGTGCAAGGTCTCCGTCATCTTCAGCACGCATACCCCTCCCTGTGAGCAGTCCTACCTGTCCTACTGCTGAACGCATTTTTATTCTGTTTCACTCTCTCAGCTGTCTGATAATGATCGGTTTCTGATCAAGGCAGGTAGATGCTGATCACTTCCTGTTCGGAGTCTATCTCTGGGCCCATCCTCCTACTTGTAGGAGGCCCAAAGGGAAATAAAATAGTAGTCGTGGCAGCCAAGAAGCGAGTGGTAAGTGGCTCTGACAGTCTCACACAGCTTCCTCCTTTCATCTTCTGGAGATGATGGAGTCATATAATATTGCTTTCCATCTCAACCTCCTATTGCTTACATCATGCCATTTCAGGCTCACTAATCTATCAGAAGAGAAATCTTACTGATGTGAGAAGTTAGAGACCTGGAGCAAGTATCTCTACATTTAGTTGGGCTTTCCTTCTAAAATCTCACAAAATAGGTCAATACTCGCCAGAGCATCAAAACCAGCCCAATTCCCCAATTCTGCTAAACAATATAGAAGCCAATAGAGATCAAGCCACTCCTTGCTTCTATCACAGAAGTCCAAGAACAGAGTGAGCAGACTCCTCGTCAGCATCCAGACTTTGCTCAAAGGTGCTTGAAGACTTCCCCCTGGTGCTCACCAGCCCAGAGCCATGAGGCTCCCGGCTCGGCCCACTCCTCATCAGGGCTCTGCCTGGCAAGGTCTGCCTAAGAATCGCTCAGCCCAGCTCCTTCACCTCCAGCACACCCTGCTCCAACGTCCCCTTCTTGATGCCACTCTGACTAGGTAATAGTCTCTTTTACTATGAAAAGTAAAAGCAATAGGTAGAAATGCCTTCGCCTTATCAAGGGCTTCTCTCTCCCTCTCGTTTGAATGTTTTATTTTTCGTGTAAGATATTGATAGTTACCACAACAAACTTTTCCTGAGCCATCAAACAGGTGACTTTGGGGACTATTTTATTGTCAAGTGAGGAAAAGAATACAACTCTGTAATCAAAGTAAATCTTAGGCAGGGATTCAATGTAAAAACAAAGAAATCAAAAAGAATTGCTCCTTCTTTGGAGTAGAAGTTGGAGGCTGGTCTATCTCTTTCCCTATCCCATGTGAATTTGGGATTTTCAAACATCTTGATAGAAATCAAGTTAAAACGTATCAAGTTAAAACAAAATGAAATAAAAACACCAAACTAGAAGATGCACAATCTGGCCCTGTTTTCTTTTCTACCTTGCCAAAACTCCCATAGCCTATATATATATATTTTTTTTTCATGTTTCTTTGGTAGCTTTGTGTATCTGGGTAATCATGAATGAATATTTAACTATTTTACTAGCATTCGCAGCCTAGCAAAGGTTGATTTCCATTGAACTGGCAGATTGCTTTTTAATTTTCTGCTTGGATGGGTTGTTTTTTTGTCCTGTAGTTTCCAAAATATTTTACGAGTCTTGATGGAGAGGCTAAAATGCTTGCAAATTTTGCTGATCTCTGCCAAAAGCTGATTAACCCTCCCTCATTCTTCAGAAACGCATGTACCGGCAGGCTTAGATGGTGTAAGAAACATGATATACAGCTGTGCAGAAGCACTTTCAGAAGGGCTGCAAAATACTACATTCACACAGGGATAAATATGTTGATAATGATTCTGTGTAGATTTTATGCTACTTTCCTCTTTCTATAGTTAAGGGAAATATTTATGGCACTTAGGTATATGAAGTGCAAGACAGCTTGAATATCACCAGGCCTTGAATGTAGCTGATGATCTGTGAATAATAATTATATGACTTTTGAAATGGGTTACACTCATGAATACAGGTATTTTCATTACCCCACATTAATTGTTTTGAATAGTGCACTTGTTTCACTTCAAATGATAATTACCTAGTACTTGATTATCATATGTCACCTGGGCAATTGATCAGACCTCTCTAAAATAACTCATGCTTTCTGTATTTTGAGATAGGCTTTCAAAATAATTTTCAAATGATTTAAATATTGCAACCTAATTTGATATCATTTTCAACTTCTAGAAATATTTTAAAATCGATTTCACCTGTGGTCCTTCTAATCTCATGGCTATTAGCCCTATTTTTCCAGGTGCTTGGGACAAACCTTGATTTCTCTAGTGCAATGTGGTAGAGGATACTGTGGTTTCCAATGACTTGCTCTTTCCTTAATCAGAGAGAGGACTGAGAGACCTGCCCAAGGAGGATTGGTGTCATCCCCCAGTGACCAGGGTCTTGAAAATGTTGCCTCAGGCACTGGAAGGTGAGCCGGTGTGCTGAAGAGAACTGAGATGTCTATAATTTCAGCACCTGTTAAAATTGACCAATGTGCCCATTTTCACTGCTTTGGGTTAGCTGGGTTGCCCTTCCATCCAGATATTTCCAGCAGCAGCCCACTTCTCCTCACCTCTCTACTCCACCATAGACCACAGGCTGGTCTCCTCCTGATCCCTGGGACAGCTTCCCGACCCACCTGGGTGCTTCTTTCCCTCCTATGTGACTCCTACCTACATGAGACCAGAATGGCCCTTTAAACATGTGAATAAAATTAGGACCACCCTGGGCTCAAATCCCTTGAGTAGCTTCTCTCTTCACCCTGATGACAGTGAGAATTCTAATGCTCAACTAGCCAGGCCAGGCTGACACAGTCTGCCCACCTCCACGCCTGCGCTCTCCCTGGCCTCATCTCCCACTAATCTCCCCCGTGTCCACCTGATCCCAGCCATAATATGGCTGCACAGTTGTACCCCAGCCTGGTCAACGCATGCCTGCCTCAGGCACTGCATTTGCTCTCCTTTATGCCTGAAATGCTCCCTTTCCTAAAACTTAGTTCCTTGGTTCCTCACTTCCTCATTCTTCTACTCAGTGACGTCTTCCCACACCACCCAAGTTAAAATTCACACCCCTTTCCCAGCGTCAGAACTTTCCTGTGTTCCTCCTTTCCTGTGTTCTCTGGTGCCACTTGGCTATCTTACCTGATGTGTTTTAATCTAGTTATACACTGCCTAACTCTACAAGATTGAGAGCCTCCTGATGTCAGGGATGTTAGTTTATTCATTTTTTTTTTTCTCTTAATGGCTGAGGCTGATAGCATTGACAAGAACTTAGGAAGTAAATGAGTTTGTTGAATGAGTGAAGGAGGCGTATTTCTAAAAGATAGGTAAATGACTATAATAATTTTATGACTTTTTTCCTGGGCTTTTCCTGAGCAATAACTGACCTTTTTCCTTTATTTTCAAAGCATTTATAAAAATTTAACATTTATAAGGGTACATAGCAATTCTGTGTCAGGTTTATCTCCTAAATACCTTTTATCCCTCCAAATAGAACATATTTTTAAAGTTGATAGGATGTAGATGTTGTTGTGCACAATTCAGAATCCAATAAAATTTCTCTCCTATCAAAACTTAACTACTGTGTTACTGTAGGCATACCTGGCACTATGTATTATTAATTTTGTCCCTCAAATCCAGGTTTTAAATGATTACACACAAGAGGAATAGAGTAATAACACAAATATAAATGCCTTCCAATGCACACAGGATCCATCATTGAGAAAATGCTCACTTCATATTCCGGATTATATTATTGGCTAATTTCCAAGTATACTCATATGATATAAATATGATGCTGTGGAAGCATTTACAAATAAAGAAGTCTCTAAAATTTCAATGTTCTGCTCCTTTTTACATGTTCACTGGACACATTTCTCATGTGTCCTACATGTTTACAATAGCAGTGTCTCAGGAATGGCTGTGTCAGTGACATTCGCAAGGTAACTGAGGGTATCTTGGAACACTTTGCTTCATAGCAAGATAATGCTTTATGTATGTATGTATGCATTTACTCTAAATGTATTAGCTTCTCCTTTTTGTAAAGCTGCTCATGATTTACCTTCAAGAATAATAGAGGGCCGGAAGTCCCTGGCAGTGATCACTCAGCACTCCTTTGGTGCTGTGTTTCTCAGTGCTCCTTCCTGCACTTCAGCCTGCTAATCTACTCTCTTCCTGCTCCTCCTCCTCCAAGTCATTGGCTAATGTAAACAGCAACATATGCTCCCAGACCTTTCTTCATACCAAATTGCTTAACAATCAAATGCAAATTCCTAGCCTGAAAGGAAATTCAAATGATTAATTCCAGTGTCAATGTATTTGGGATTGAACCTAGGACCTTCCATATGCTCAGCAAGTGCCTAGCACTGAGCTATAGACCCAGCTCTTTTTTGTTTATTTAATTTTATTTCACCAAATTTCTGAACTTGCAATCCTCCTTCCTCAGCCTGCCAGTGGCTAGGATTACAGGCCTGCACCCCTGATGCCCAGCCCCCAGTTGTTATTTATATGTTATATAAATTGAGCCAGCCTTTGCTTCTAACCTGTAAGCAATTGCAGAAAAAAGACTTAGATTGAAACATACAGATTCAAATGAATATCACCAAATTCTATGTGCAACTCAGTGTCCTCTGATAAATGTGGTTCAGAACCACAACCTATCAATGAAATAGCAGAATGTTAATTGGGATCAGGATCCATGTCTTTCTGCTTTTACCTCATCATTATAGAATGAAGAACAGGGGAATGAATGTGGCCCTCTGATGACTGCATGTGGCTGCGCACATCTCTCAGCTCACTGACGTTACAGGGGGAGATGCTTTCCCTGTGTCCTTTTTAACCTTACATTCCATCATCCTTCTCTGTGGGTGGGCAGGATTACATTCAGCTATGAATCAGCACCACACCCCCATCTCCACTAAGGGATCACAAAGAAGGGAATACAATTTTGTAAAGACATTTTGGTGTCATACCTATTGTGGTACACTACCTAAATGTGTGTGTGTGTGTGTGTGTGTGTGTGTGTTTGTGTGTATGTGCTTGCACGTGCACAGGCGCACATATGCATCTGTGTACATTACCTAGGTAGAACTTTAGAATTTACACAACTATTTCTCTTATGTTGTGTCGCAAAATCCTTATGCCCAGTAATTGTGTTAAACCTTATCATTTATATTCGCATGCCATAGAAGAGAACTACTTAAGTTCTGATTCCTAGTATCATAGAGGCAGTAAATACCTCAGTTTGGATTTGGATCCCAGTCTTTAATGTAAGGCAAAACTGTAGCTAGGCAGGAGGTATTCACATTGCAAGTCTGAATATATAGAATACTACTGGTAATGTCTAAATTCTTTTATGATAAAATTAGACCAGAAATTGAACTTTTAATTACTGTGGAGAGTATATACATGCATTTTACAGTCTATGAAGCTAGCTGTACTACAACTATCTCAGGAAAGATTAGATATGTATAGTTCTCATTTCCCCTTTGATGACTGAGCATACAGTTTAGATCAGCAAAACGTTTCCATCTATTGGTACTTTTGTCTGGATCAGACACGTTTCTACCACACTCCTTGACAAATTGCTGGCTATATGCATAGTATATTTGCAATTGGTAAATGCAGAGACTGTCAAAAATAAAACACACTTACACCCTTTCACTGTTATTTCTGTGTCAACTAAGCCCACTTCTGTGGTAGGTGTTTGCTAATCTCAGAGGTCTGGGAGGTTTCTGATGCTCTCTTGGAAGTCTGCAAATTTTACTTCCCTTAACTATATTACAAATTAATTGTCCCGAGATTATAAGAAATAATACTTAGAAAAAAATCAATTGAATTTTATTCATTAAAGTAAATTCCAGTTTTATGTGTGTTATTTTGTCCTTTTGTTTTCTATCAGGAAAGCATCCATCCCAGATTTTCTGCTGCTGGTTTGCTTAGGTACAGGAAGTCCTTTGAATACAGCAAGAGAGCCATTTGATCATCCTTTAACAAAAAGTAGAATTCTTTGCAGGCATCACATATTTATATATTCTTAGTCATGAACACACCACAGATTAATTTATAGTTTCTAAAATGACAGGTGACTTAAGAACAGAACCTTAGTTCAAACTTGATGTTACCAATACAAATTTCACATAGGCTCCTTTTTTAACTCGGCTCCAACTCCATGCTAATGTTTATGTCATTCTTTATTTTCACTCTTGCCAGTGATACCTAGTTAACAGGCAGTTGTTAAAAAACAAAACAAAACAGCTGGTGATTTTGTGAAAGACAAGGTGTGAGAGTGGGCTAACCAAATCAGATGGCTCAGGTAAACTGGCCAACATAAGGGAAAACAGGTGCCTCCCATCCACTTAGATCATCCAAGCACTGGAAGTCCCAGGTGGAGTCAGGAGAAATGGAAAGGACACATGGGAAAGAGTGGACTTTGAAGATGAGCTGGATGATGTTGCTTTGTTCAGGACTGCTTTGGAGCAGGAATGGATGAGTCATGAAACACAAATCTAGTTTTATTTTCCAGCAAAGGGCAGTGTTTACAAGACTGTGTAGTTTGCAATAAATTATTGTCCTACTGGGAACAATCTTTTTTTTTTTAAGATTGTAATTCTCCCCTCAACAATATACACAGGCATTTCCAATAACGTGGAATATAAAGTTATTTCACAGCCCATAATATTTACCTTTCCAGTGCTTTTCCTTTGGTTACTCTGTCTTCATCTTCTCTACAACATAGTTACCATTTTGGATAGTTTGTTTCCAAATTCTTTTGCTGATAGGAAGTCTCTAGTTGCCTAGTTCATTTTTAATTCCCCGGGCCATTTTCTGTGTTATGTAGCAGTGGGAAAGAAAAAAAAATCATCTCACAGTTGAGGGTAGGTGGCCGCTTTAATTCCTTTTATTTTCACATATTTTCTATGTTTCTCCTTGTATACATGCAGAATCTAGGTTCACATGGATGTATGTTTTTGCAACTGTAGCAGTTTTAAAAAATGTAGTTGATTGTGATGCCTGTGTGATTGATTTTTACTTTGAACCCTCTCCTTGACCTCTTCCTCGTGTCAGTTGGTAACAGAGTTGCTGAGGATAATTCTGGGATGTGGTTGAGAGAAAGGTGAATCTGGATGAATTCACTTTGGTTTAGTAAGAGGAAATTAAATGGTTTGCATTTACTTCCATATAGAATTAAAGTGTTGTTAGCTATTATGATGTGTGAGGGACTTTTAGAAATGCCCCAGTGGAACATAACAGTGGGCGACCCCATAGTGTGGCATAAAGTTATGGGGCTGTATGCCTTATTCTCACATTCACATACACATGAATGTGTCCTATATATTAACACTCTCCGTATCAGAAAATACTGTGGGAAGGAGGGGGTAAAGAAAGCTGCAGTCAGAATCTAGTCTCTAGAAAGTTCCATTAGTGGGTTATACAAAATTGAAAGCAGAAAACTTGCCTCCCATAGATAAAACAATAGTTCTCTAACATCAGCAACATTTTTTACATTTTAATGGTAATCACGCAATAGAAAATTTATTAAAATTTCTACATTTGAGGACACATCGTGTAGAATGAGCATAAATTCTACTCAGCCATGCCAAATAAAGACTGAATTGTCTATCCATTTTCTCTATTTAGAATATTAAAATTTGTTCTCATACTAAGAAGGAAACAAAGTATGTTATTTTCATCTCTCCTAGGGGTAAATACATATTCATTTCATTCCTAATTTCGAGTCAATAATTTTGTATTATTTTCTTAAATTGCATAATGCTTGTATTACCCTCATTTAGCCTTCCTTCCCCAAAACTATCATTTTATCTCCTTTTTCTGTTTTCCGAAAGCTGTCAATACTTTCTCATCTTACTTTCCACAATCTTGTTCAATTTGATTACAAGTTATTTCCTTATTTTTCACTTCAATAACTAGATCCTGTTTTTTCTAACTTCTTCATCTATTTTTCCTCTCTCATGCTCAAGAAGCTTGTTAATTAAACATGTGACACGTAATCATTTTTTTTAACATTCTAATCAAATCTATCTTCCAGGCTTTTAATGATTACCTGAGCATGGTTATTTGCAAGATAATACATTTAAACCATGTATTTTGCCTTGGTATGTAACCTCCTGGATGCCCTTTGACCCCTCACCTTTCTTTACCTGTACCTCTGTTGTACTCTCTAGTACATCCTGAACTTTGCTCTTGTCCTACAGGAGAAAGCTAATCCCCTGAACACAAATCTTAGGTACTACCTGTGTACACTTTACATTTAGTTACCTTTTCTCAGATCTTTGTTTCTAAGTGTTGGGGGTAGGATTCATGAATGTTGTTGAGATGCAGAAGATGTGAACTCTCAGAATATCATCTCATTCCTCAAACATTTTTATATAATGACCTCAAGGTATTGACCCCAGGCAACAATTCCTGCTTTGAATGCAGACTGAGCTAGAAAGTAACCATTTTGTCTGCTTCCCAGGTAGGCATAAAATCATCTCAGGTAGGTGACTTTTTAATTTCCTGTCATTTTCATACATTTTATATTTATTTCTCCTTTTATACATGCAGAAAAACTGAAACACTTATACTGAACAAATTTGAATTTTTTTTTTTTTATAAGAGGGACTACATGATGTGGGCTACGTTGATACATGAGTACTGTAAGAAACATACAAGAAAAATCAAAATAATAAACTGTGAACTTTCTGTTGAAGTTTACTTTCATGTACTTTTTATTCGTCTCTGGTTTTAGTATCATCTCTCTACATTGTATGCCAAAATACATCTGGTTCTAGCCCCTTGAAATATATACACATAAAGATAATTTTCCTTGATTCCTTTCTTGCATGTTTATATGTTATTTACTCAAGTCTTGTTTCAGTTTTTCTGATATTATCATTTATATTTTAGCTGACTCCTTATTCCTGTTCTGTGACTATACTGTGATGGTGTCAGTGTGAGGATAACTGGACTCAGCCACAGGTCAACATTTCTTTTATATCTTCACCCTCTTCTGTGTTTGACAAGAATCCTCTAATGAAAGGGTATGCATACTGTCGATACCATCCGTGATCTTGTGGGCAGCCTTGTTTCATTTCCTATCCTGCCTATTGATATGCAATAGGCTCATTAATTTCCAGAACTTTGTGTCATGGCATGTCTTTTTGCAAGGCTCTGAAACTAAAATTGTCTCTATTCCTGGCCTGTCTAATTTACTACACAGAATATAATAAAAAATACGACCATATCTGTCCTTGGGCATATTTAATCTTATTTTTAGTACTGAGTGTGAGATTATAAGACACTTGCATAATGATAATCCTTATTTCTGAATCTGCACCCTGAACCTCATCCTAATTGCCAGGCCCTATGATGCTGGGACACACCTCTCACTTTACTTCATCCTTCTAACAATCATAGCTAATATTAGAAGACTGTAAAGGTGCAAAGGTACAGGTGAGATAGAAAAGTGCACGGAGACTAATTGAATTCATCAGCCTTACCTACAGGCCACTTACTGACTACAATTTTTACAATCTTCCAGGTAATTTTTCCATTGTTCTTCTGTGTTCCAGCGTGGATTTTCCTATTAAGCTCCCCACCCTACTTTTTCCATCTAGATTTTCTTAAGAGAGTGAGTGTTTTTAATGCCTTATTCAACAAGATACTGGGAAGGCTATCAGTAGAAAGAGGATTATAAACAAACTTTCCCTTTCTGTCCATTCAGTTTTTCCTATTGACTACACTGGCAGATAAAATTTTAGAAGCCATGAAATGTAACATAGTAAACTGAATGGGGACTCTTTGTTTTGAACAATTCAGCATTCTGAATCAAATACAAGGTCTTGTGTATGCTAAGTACACACTCTACCTTTGAGTTACAACTACAGATCTCTTAATGAGAGTTTCAAATAAGAAAAAAAAAATCTGTTCCTGGATAACATTACTTTAAATAATTCAATATAATTTTTGTTGAAACAAAATTTAAAAACTCACCTTAAAGTGATTTAATAGCAATTACAATTTATTGAGGATGTAGTTCAAATACCTTATCCACAAAAATATCTACTTATTAACATCTAGAGAAAGGAATGATTAAAGTTAAACTTCTTTCAAAATTTTGCTGTTTTCTACATGGGATTCCTGTATGGACTTTTAAGAGATGAATCCCTCTTAAAGTAAGTAGAAAACAGCTCTCAAATGTGACATGCAGAAAATTAATGTCAAAGTATCAATTTCCAAATTCACCTTATTTTTGTTCTATACATTACACCTACAAATACCGTCTATGTATAGATAAATTCCAGATGTGTGACATTGAGCCTGACATTCACTGGGATCTCCTGCTTGTTTTCTTTCTGATGCATGAGAGCTGGCCCAATTTATCTTGATTTACTCTGCATTCCAAGGAAATGGAAAAGTGCCTAGCACATCACAGGTTTTCAATAAAATCTTGCTGAATAATTGAACAAACCCTGCATTCTGAGTGCACAACTTAGTGGAATACACATAAGTGATTACTTAATGAGTATGCAAATTCTAAAATATCTTCTTGGTGCTCCTTGCATTAGTTTCTGACATCTAGTTAATGTTATTCATTATGTCTTTCCAGATGTGGAGCTGTTAATAATTGAATATAAGCAAATAGACTCATGCACTCTATTAAGAATGCACCATCAACAACGGACCACATATACAGTGGCAGAGCACCAGACTATGCCATAAACTTGGGACAAGGGGGCTCTACCATCTAGATTTCTGCCACCACACACAACTGATGCTCACAAATGATAAACTCACCTAAATACACACTTCTCAGAATGTATTGATGACTTTGCAAAGGAGTATGACTTCTTTCCCCCTAAAAAATGTTGTGTAAAATAGTTTTCATTTTACAATTATATTCACAGTACAAATTTACACAAACTTTTTATGTAGCAGTTTGCAAATGTGTACAATAAATCTTGGAATATTTAAATTTTAATAAATCACACTTCTGGAAATTTAACTTAAAGATAGAACATAATGTGTTTGAACAGTTCAGTCAATGCTGCCAAGAACAGAATTATTTATAATACCAAACAATTGAAATAAACTGACAATACTGTTACCTAAACTGACAATATTGTTTAAATAAGCTACTGCACCTCACTAAGAGATTTGCTCATCTACATAAACGCATGAGAAGAAGCAAAGAATGGAAAGTAGCCAACTTTTCTGCAGTAGTTTCTTTTGGATGGTGACTTTATGGGTCCTTGTATTAATTCCCTTTTTATTCTAGTTTTTGTTTATTTATTTTCTATCCTAACATATTTATTTTAAAATCAGAAAAAAAGAAGAAATGTCACTAAATGTCACTAAAATGTCATTAAAATGTCATATTTAAGATCTCTCTGTTCCCACTTTCTGTGTCTTTTTAAAGATGATGTCCCACTGGTGATTTGAATCCACCCTCTGGCTGATATCAGCCTAAGTAGATATAACACAGACATTGGATTTGTATCATATGTAGGTAAATCACCAACCTGAGAAGCAGTAGTGTTGGTGAGATAAACAGGTCGTTCCCAAGAGAACAAACTTGAAGCAATGCTCAGTGGTTTACAGCCGATAGCCTGCAGCTGCCACCTCAGTCCCTTCGGGAGTCCATCACTGCCCTGGATACCCTGAAGGCTGCCCAAGGAAGACCCTGGAGGAAGCAGCGTCTACAGGCAAAAGACTGTAGGAAACCCATTTTAAATGGTTATGTCATTTGCGTTTTCTACCAATAATTCTCAGATGTAAATGTGGTGACATGAATATCAAGTATCTTTGCTAAATATTTTGTCAAAAATAAGGGTCAAGAACAAAAAACTTCATTGCTTTCTTTGAAAATAAGTGTTTGAGAACCAGGAGCTTTAAACTGAGAGCATTAACAGCTCAAGAAAACAGGGATGTGCCCTTCATCTCCATTTTTGAATAAAAATCAAATATTCTCCTTTCCCTTGCTCAGCTCTTCCAATTAGTTTTTTTCTTTTCTCAAAACAAAAACCAGGAATACTAGCCCTGCACCCCCTTTCTCTAGAAATAGTGCAGTACGGAATGTCCCCTGCTCCTGAGTTGCTCTGCTTTCACAGGAAATGTTCACAATTACCAGCAGGCCATCATCCGTAAAGGCTCCAGCAAAAAGGTTTTAAACAGAAGAAAAACCTGGAATCTTTCGCATGCTTCTTCAGGAGCCAGGATAGTCTTGGATAGGGTCTCCTCAATTGGCATAACTGATAATCATACTGTATCAAGGGAATCTTATTTCGTGTGATTTTCTCTGGTTTACTTAAAAAGATGTCATAAGGACATACATTCTTGCACCCTGTATTTTGCCAGAACCTTCTAAGTCCTGAAGAGTCCTATTGTTGAAATAACACAAGATGATATATAAGTTCACTAGTGACACCCGAGTTTTCTGGGTTTTTTTTCTGAGGCATTGGAGTCAGAAAGGAGACTATTTCTAGACAGGAGGCTGACATGGAAGCCTGAGTATTTTATGCTGTGTAATAAAAATTGTTAGGGGAAAATGTAGAGGAAAAGGTCAATTGTAGCTCTGTTCATCTGGCGCCAAGGAAAACCTTTTTCAGTTCTGTGACCAGACAGTCAAGTGCCATGAGTAATGGAGACCCTTCAATATGCTATCATGCAAAGAAGCTACCATAGCACAAGGGCAGAGACATGGAGGAGGATGAAGAATGGCATCAGGATGTCTACCTTGAGAATCCTGTGAATGAGGAATGATGATCCAGGTATTTCTCACCCATATTTAAACTCTCTAATACGACTTGAGATGAGACAAATAGCAGATATTTTACCAGAGATAAGTAAAAATGATGGGATTACAGATTCGAAGCAACTTTTTAAGTGCTCTGAATTTTCTTTATGGGCCTCACATGGGCCATAGACACAGCGAGTCTATGTTTCAACCAGGCCTTTGACAGACTCACATGATACTCTTGTGAGAAGAATGGCAAAGAGTTTGATGGAGTTTCAATGGTTTTAATAAGTGCACCCTGGGATATCAACTAATGGTTGACACCAACACGGATTCTAGTTTATTGAGAATATGAGAATGAGTTTTATTTCGATTTTTTCTGATTAGATGGGTCATCCACAACTCACATAAAGACACAGGCAGGAAAAGTTAAATTAGGTTTCATGGGAAAAAAATTGTGAAATTGTATATTTAGATTAGAAATTTAATTACACAAATATTGTAACTAGTATATCAATGGTTTCATAATATACCAAATTAAAAACAAAGAACTATGAGGTGTGATGGTATACACCTGTAATTCCAGAAGGCTGAGGCAGGAGGGTGGTGAGTTCTCAGCAATTTAGTCAGACCCTGTCTCATTACTCATTATAAAATATAGAAAGTCCTGAGAATTTGACTCAGAGGTTAAGCACCCTGGGTTCAATGCCTGATACATAACAAAACAAAACAAATGAGCAAACAAAAACAACCAATAATAACAACAAAAACAAATTCAGGGACTGGGGTTGTGGCTCAGTGGTAGAGCACTTGCCTAGCATGTGTGAGGCACTGGGTTCAATCCTCAGCACCACATAAAAAGAAATAAATAACATAAAGATACTGTGGCCATCTGTAACTTAAAAAAGATATTAAAAAAAAAAATGAATCCAGGTAATTTAAATGAAAAAGACCAGAATTAACCAATAGTTCTTAAAGTGTTTATAATCTGAAGTTTTATGATTCTCAGATGTAAATGTGGTGGCATGAATACAAAGTATCATTAAATAGTTAAAGTGTTTTTAATCTGAAGTTTTATCAATAGGCATTGACCACATAGGTTAAAAAACAAACTAGTACCTCTTTGCCTTCTTCATACTGTAACTGTACGATTCCATTTAGCTTTACATACAATTTTTAAGGTTCTATGGTTTTAGAATCCATGTCCAAATCTAAAATGATTCAAAGGAATCATACATCCTATATTAAATAACAAATAATTAAAAGAGGTTGGAGAGTTTATATTGGACAAGGTATGAGTGGGAGGTAGTGGTGGCAACAAGGCAACAATTGCCTTTATATAAATATTTTTAAAGGTATCAGTAAGAAGAAAATAGAAATTCTATGATACAAAAAGGGAAAATTAAATCCAGGAAGGAAAAATTATACAAAGAGTTATACTTTGTCCTAAATTAATTTTTTTTTTTAGAAAATGCAATTATAAAGACAAACCATTCTCTCTCTCTCTCTCTCTCTTTCACACACACACACACACACACACACACATACGCACACACACAAACAGACACACACACAGAGTTGTTATTTTTGAGAATGAGTTTTGTATATTATTAACTCTACGCAATGCCAAAAATTATTTAAGAGATAAAAATTTGCTGGGCACGGTGGTGCACACCAGGAATCCCACTAGCTTGGGAGGCCAGGACAGGAGGATTGTAAGTTCAAAGCTAGCCTCAGCATCTTAGCAAGACCCTGTCTCAAAATAAAAATAATAAAGAAAGAAAAAGAAAATGGTTGGGGATGTGGCTCAGTGGTTAAGTGCTCCTGGGTTCACTGCCCTAGTACTGGAAAAAGAGAGAGAGAAAGAGATGAAAATTGGAGTGAAATTCTACTACTAATATATAAATGCTTAGTCACAGAAATTTATATTCTGGCTAATTATTTTTCATAAAATTGCTTTATTGACCTTAAATTAGAGAAGAACATTTTGAGCTAATTTTCTTTCCATATTCCTTTTCTGATACTGTAATCTCTCAGGTGCTTCCCTGGCATTTCAGAATTTGACAATCATCTCTGTCTTGACCTGAAGATTTCTGCATCTATAGATTGGGGTAGGTTAGTGGTTCAGAGCTTGCCCAGCATGTGTGAGACTCTGTGTTCAATTCCCAAAATTAAAAAAAAAAAAAAAAAAGTTATATCTATTTCCATTAGGCCAGGCGGCTCAAAAATGTTATTATCTTAAACATAAAAAAGTTGCTTTCAGTGAACTTTTCTGCTATTTCCTTTGGGGTTGTATAATGTAGTTATCACAAACACTGGCCGTGTGTGCCAAATAATGACACCTGCTTTGGTAATGAAATTTAGAGCTCTGACACATTGCAGTTCGCTATTTCTATTTGGAAATCTAAAGCCTGACTTGATATAACTAAATTTTAATAAAATTTGATAGTTTTGTCTCCAGCATGGCAGAGTATTTTATGAACAACAGGTGCTTCAATAATCTCTGAATAGAAATTCATAATCTCAGACAACATTGTTCTATGTCATCTCTCAAGTAAAGAAACACAGACGCAGTGGATGTGGCAATTTTATCTACTGCAAGCATCTCATTAAATTGCCTTTTGCTCTTAAGGAAGAATGACAAACTTTAATGTATGGGGAGAGACTAGCAATTGAAATGCACCAGAAAATACTATAGGAAGAAAAGGAGAGCACAGTTGTTTTGCTTTCATTGTGCTCTATTAAATAAACTGATGATGGGAAGTACATTGATTTGTGATTTATTACTAACACCAATGAGAGTTGTCATCCTCTGTATGTTCTGTAAAAAAGGGTGGCCCATCACAGAATCTTTTTTTTATAAAAGATGTACCAGATCCAGGAACAGTGGCACATGCCTGCAATCGCAGAGGCTCAGGAGGCTGAGGCAGGAGGATCATGAGTTCCAAGCCAGCTTCAGCAACTTATCAAGGCCCTAAGCAACTCAGCAAGACCCTGTCTCTAAATAAAATACAAAAAAGGGCTGGGGATGTTGCTCAGTGGTTAAGCACCTGTAGGTTCAATCCCTGGTGCCCAAAACAACAACAACAACAACAAAATGATGTACCACAGAGAAAGTCTTCATATTTTGGATTTTTTAAATATAATATTTTCTTAATCAGCTCAGGATTTAGAAGCAGATAATCCAGTTTCAAAGTTTAGATTTGTCAATTTCTATTTAAGAGGTCCACTTCATCTTTCCAAGTCTAGATTTCCAAATTTGGGAAATAGATGATAATAAGGATTAGATGAAGTATTTATTGAGTCTAAATATAAATAATGCTCCTTAAATGCCTGGTGGTTAGGGTGCTGTCTACAGAAATAAAGTAGTGGAATGTTCAATGGAGCAAGCTAGTTATTTTTCTATTATCAGACAATGCTTGTCTTATACTGGTAATTTCCTTTTGTGACATTCCTCTGGATTTCAATCAGTAGTTAAGATAGTCAAGCTCCTTCTAGAAAGGATACAGAAGGCTAAGTTAGGAAGAAAAAAAAAGTCAATCAGTCAAAATTTGGAAATTCCTGGCAGAGAAAATAGGTTGCATGAGATATCTTTTATGCTGCACTCAAAGTTTATGCCATAAACAAGAGTCAGCCAACAACATCCTGTAGACCCAACTCAGGCCACCACCTGTTCTGTAATAGGGTTTTATGGGAACATGGCCACATTGGTTCATTTATGTATTGTACATGTTTGATTTTTCAGTGCAATCGTAGAGTCCAGCCTTTGTGATGGAAAATTTACAGCCTGAAAAGCCTCACTATCGGGTCCTTTCAAGGAAACTTGCCAATCTTCACAACAGACCATAGCTCAGTTCAACAACAACTGGGTGAGAACCTGGTTTGCTGTCTTTGCCCCTGTTCTCCACCCTCTCTTGTTCCTGAACTAGGAAGAAATGAAGGCTCAGAAAAGTCAAGTTTTATAAAGGATGGCTAGAACTCCACACACATTTTGGGAAATGTTAGGGAAGAGTGGAATTTATGGGAGAGTCTTTTCTGGTACTTGAGAAGTCACAAAAGTCCTAGAAGTCAGCAATGTGCACTTTTTGAATTAATTTGGGAAGGCAATAGATTGAAAGCCCTTTAGTGAACAAATCCAGAATAAAATTACTACTTTATTACAGTCTTTTTCCAATTTCACGACCTGTTAATGGTGCGGATGATAAATCTATTAATTTTGCCATAGCTTGCAACTCTCCACTTAACTGTGAGAGGCTGTGATGGTACTAGCTGCCCCATGGGAGGCAGGCCTACAAGGAGCACCTTTCCTGAGTAAATAGCCTGCAGCATCTCCAGCTGATGAAGGAGCTTCAGTTTGGAGGCTCCTTAGAACACCTTGCTGTCACCACAGAACCTTTACTCTTGCTTTGCATTAGAGTCCCACACCAGCATCCCTGGCCAATGGGAGCATTCCACACTCATTCAGAGGAACTCAGCTTGCAGCTGATGAGAACTCACTATGGTTATCTTCCTATGGCACTGGGTATCATTCTGTCTTCAGAGGTATAGGTCCTAATTTCAAAAGTTGCATTCATATAAGATAAGATTTATGTATGCTTATAACATTGTCAAATACAAAGCACACATGTAAGGAAGTTGAAAATCAATAGATTTCCCTAGATTTCCTCATGCTATTGCCAACTCAATTATTTTATTAGTTAGTGTATCCCTTTTTATCTTCATCAGAGATTTGAAGCTTTTGTAGGTACTGGTAAGATAAAATATCATGCTTCTGCTTACTCCTGTGTCCATGCTGAGTTTCTGGCACAGAGAGTTAGCCTTCATTTTATATGCTAAGAGTCTCTGAAAAAGAGAACTGGAATCTTTATTTTCTACTCACAAGTTTTATATAAAGTTTACTAGATTAAATTTTAAGAATTTTTTCTTCCAGGAAATTCTTGGACTATCTACAAAGGTAATGATGCAAAATATTAATGAAGGTATACAGTGTAATGCTGATATTTAATGGAATCTTATGGTCACTGAATTTATTAGCATCAACAACAACAATAACAACAACAAAAACCCATGATATGTGCACTCCTCAAAAGTTAACTTTTCAGAAAAATTTCCAAGTATTCACAGAAAGATGTTTCAGTAAATACCCTCCCCTGTGCACTTAGTTGCTACTAGATTTGATTTTTCATCTTTATTTCTACATTACTCTTACATTTCAGTTCAGCTGTCAAAGTCCACATCAGAGAATTTGTGACAATGGACTCCAGGATGGCTTCTCCAAAAGCAGAGAGCTCTTGAGCCTCCTCCTGCACGTGGTCAAGACCCGACTGAATCTGAAGAATGGCTCAGTGTAGTCCATTGTGTTAATGTTACAGCTTCAGTTTAGATTGCCAAATAATGCTACTAAACATTCAAAGACCAATTCCAAAATCTATACTTTGGGATGCAGAACCTCAAAGCAGGAGAGTCAACAACCTCTTGAAGGACTCTCCCATCCATCTTCTTTGCCCATCTACTTGCTGTTCACCTGGTTAATGATTTGACCAGGAGATTCTATCTCCACTAGAGGATTAAAGGACATGGTGATCTCTTCCTTTGTAGAAATGCAAATTTCTCAATCACTCCTTAGCACCTGACACTGAGGACACATTGCAAACTGCCTTGCACTATGACCTGTCAGTTGTCAATAATCCATATCGATTATGTCCCAACAGTGTGTCTGACACTGCACTGGGCCCTTGGAACACCACACCTCATGTTCTTCCAGAGATACAGAAATATGCATTCAAAATCACATGACATGGGTTCAACAAACTGCTGTGGCAACACAGTCACCAGATGTGGCACTAGTGAATCAAGAAGTAATTAGTAATCACGTGGCTGAGAAGACAAATGCCCAGAGGGGAGCAGCATACACACATCACAAAAATCCCTGATGGGTGTTCTTGTCTCACTAAATGGACAACGGATATATTATAAACCGAGATTGTACATAGCATGTCCTGAAAATGACCCCACCCTCTTCCTTTCATTACCCAACTCAGTAAGTAACTATGAACAGGTTGAATCCTGAACAGCAAATTTGTTTTTATTTTTCATTCCATTTAGGTTCCATGCATCTAAAGTTTTCTAAAGGTGTGTGATATATTATCTTTATTGCAACCAATCATGACCAAAGCATTTGAGTTTTTAGGCTTATAAGTAATTTCTTTAAATATTTTTCTCTCACAAGAAAATAGTTGCATGCAAAACTAAGAAGTTTCCCCCAATTAAGCATCTGCCAAGTTATTTTCTACATGGAGGGCCCATGGAAGATTTAGGTGATTCAGTATAAAGTCTAACATTTAAATGAATATACTGAAAGCTAATAGTAAGCATAAAAATGAACTGCCTATGGAAAAATTTACTGGATGCATAACTTTTCATTTTCAGTTAAGCTTTGAATTACATAGCCAAAGTTTTTTATTGGTTTATTTAAGTTATTCTAATTCTCCAGAGTTTAATTTTGAATTAAAGTCAAAGAGTGGTATAATTATCAAATATCATCTGATTCCTGCAGGTATTCCCATATTTCTTCAAGTCTGCTCTACCCAAAGCTAAAAATGAAAATCTGCAAAGTGATAATATTAAACTCCATGACAAATTGAATATATATTTGAATGATATATAGAATGCTCACTCATCCATTATATCCATTCTCATTTTAAAAATTAAACTTTTACTGAAACACGATAGTGGTTTAAAAATAAAGATAGATAAAACTATTCATCATTTTTTTTGTACAGTGAGGGTACTGCCTTATTCTTTTTTAATAGATATTCACAGGGTATAAATATCATAAAAGAAGGAGATTTGGGAGATAGAAACTCAATAGTAGATCTCAGAATGTGAATTGATTACTTGGATTTTAAAGTATTCTTTGCAATTAAATAAGTCATGGCACAGCCATATAATGGGCTATTAGGCAGCTGCTAAATAGCATCCGAATCATTTTGGATTCCTGCAAAATATCCTAAATCAGGCCAGTTCTCTCCATCCGGTCTGCTGCTCTCTGCTCTCTGTTGCTTTGTTCTGTCAATTGAAATAACAGCACTCTCTGGAGGGGTCTCTCCTTTCATTCTTGCCCATCGACCAGTCCTTTCTCAACAAGGCTGCCAATGTGATCTTTTAAAATACGGATAAAGTTATATCATTCGACTGCTTATATCACCCCATGACTTCTAATTCCTTTTAAAATTAAACCCAAGCACACCCTAAGTCCTTCTGTGATCTCTGCTGTGCCCACCTTATCCCATTCCCCAACTATGCCGCATATGAGCCACATCGGACTTTTCCTTACACTAAACTTATTTCCATCTTCCTAGATTACTTTTCTCTGAGATCAATACCCAGCTAAGTGTTATTCAAGTTTCAGCTGAAACGCAGCTTCTTCAGAGGTGCCTCCTGACTGTTACAGCTCACATTGTCCCTCCTCTCCAAGTCTCTACCACAAACAGTTGGCTATTTTCATAATACATTTCTCTGAAAAGGAAGATAAAGAACTGGATGTATACGATGATTTTCACTGCAGGGGGATTGTGGGGAGGACTTTCCCTTTCTGGAGATTGTTTGAATTTCTTTCAAGAAACAAATACAGTCAGAAGAGCAAAGAAGATTGGCAAGGGAAAATGCATGTGGGTGGAAGAGGGGAGAAGAAGAAACCCTCAACATTCAATGGCTACATTTCCGCAATCTCTTATAATGCATCCCTGAGTGTTTTGGGATTTGGCCAGATAACTTTTTTTTTTTTTTTTTAAGGAATAGTCACAGAATTAAGAAAAAGATTAGAGTTAAGAGTTGTAACAACAGGTGCGGACTGGCAAGGGGTTGAACTTGTATTTCCCTTCCCAACACTGTGGGAAACTCATGTGGTATAAAATTATACATCACCACAAAATACCCAATCCCATCAGGCCCCGTCCCCCTGCTATAAAGCATTCAACAGCACTGGAACTTCTCACAGGGAACTTCCTTTTACACAACTAAAGTAGAATCTTACATAACACTTTCCATTTAACAAAGATAGACCACTGGAAGCCCTGAAATGCCTGGCAATTTCTAGTGCTCCATTCTGCTATGAAAATGTATGCACCAATGCATAAAACAGAAACATAGATAATTTACCCTTTCTTTCAGAATCTGATACTTTGTGATTTTTTTTTTATTTCCCTTACTAACCACCTTGAGTCTTCTGCATCTATTTTCTGCCTATGGTAGTCAGAAGACTCTTGAACCTGCTTTTCCCCTTGAGCCAGAATAGGGGATGCCCTTGACAGGACTCACCCCATGTTAAGATGGCCATGGAAATGGGAGTAGTTAGACATGAACAAGAATCTCAAAAAATGTATTAAGAAAAGTGTTATGATCCACTTCAGCCATCCCAGAAATTGTAAGTGTATTATACATTCACATTTGCTTAGCAGTTTAGGTAGTTAAGTACAGCAATTTTGGTTGCAAAATGAGGTAGGAATCCATAATGGTCAGTGGTACTGCAGTAAGAAGAACTGTCCAAAAGTGACTGCAGACATTCACTCTGCATTGCCTGGACAGTGATCTGGGCAGAACTGGTCCTACCCAACACCTCACTATTTGGAGAGACTCAATCCAAACTTAGTTTTCTACAGGACCCATGTTTATTTGCTATAGCTGCAGGGGCTACAAATCCCCATGGGGATCAAGCATCTGTAGGTCCTGGAAATTCAGTAAATTAACATAACAGTCAAGAATATGTTTGTTCCTGAATATATTAGTTTGCTCTTAAGATTTCCCTTATGAATAGAGAGAACAATCAAAAGGATGGGGGTCTATTTTGCCAGTCTGTCTCTTAGTGGAAAAATAGGATGATCAGGTAGTTTGTGCAGACCCCCACTGCTCTTTGGCTAATAAATTCTCCCAAGAATTTATTCTTCAACTCACGCTGTGCAATGCTGTGGTGTTTCATCAAAATCTAATGCACAACACAAACCATCAGTTAGCTATAATTAGATGCCCTATGGCATGTGATAAATTAATTGCATAATTTTTAAAAGTTGCTTAGTATTGGATTTCTAGTACTTTCAACATATGAAAATTTCCCATATTATGAAATTAAAGGAAAAAAACACCATTCTATAGAATAGAGTAAAATAGAAAAAGTTTATAAAAATCATGTTTTTATGCTTCCTGGCATTCTCTGTCTTCTGTCTTTGCCTTCTACGTTTTCCTCATCATCTTTATTTCCCTAAATTTTAGTAATGACCTTTACAATAGTTCTCATGCAGAAAGGTAATTTCAGATTTAATTCCTTCCCTGTGTTATCATTAATTAGCCTATGCAATAGTTCAATTAAAGAAGTAAGTTCCTAAAATGCTTTCAAATCATAGTCCCATAGACTTTTCTTTCTTCTTTCTCTTTTAAGAACAGTTATGAGGAATACAACTCACTACTTTGCTCAGCTGACAGTGTGGAGCGAAGGAAGGAAAAATATCGGATACAGATCATGAGCCCTCAAAAGCTACAGATGCTGTGGAGGAACCACTTAGCACGTTAAATTACACTGGTTTCAGCTTTGGAAAATACAATGAGGAAAGTGTTGAGAACGCATACTACCATCTTACTTTCCTGTAATGTACAATTATGAGATAATTTAGGCTGCATTAGGACAAGACTAATCAACTTGAATTCCACCTGATTAACAAGTAGAATCTGGCATCATTTTCTATTCTATGAAGATTTCATTTGTCTTTCACTTACATATAAAATAGTTTTACTCTTTGCCATGTTCACATTGTAGTTTTATTAGTGTCAATGCTATAGGATACATTGTTTTATCATAACTCTTAACACAAAACTCATTTTTGGAGTAAGTAAGATATATAGGCTATTCAGAAAAGAGATACTAAAAGATATATAGGGTATTCAGAAAAGAGATACTGAAAGAAATTCAGTTTTGCTATAAGTAAATTTTACAATGACTATTCTGGGAATATATAATAAGGATTTGATGCTAAAATCATTGCTCATTGTTTATAGAAATGCCAGTGATTGACCATAATACCTTGTCTTCCTGGGAAACTACAAATCTATGCAGGAAAAGGACTACCCTTCATTTAACTGCATATCTCCTGTGCCTAGGTGATTGTTTGGCACATGGTCCATGGTGAGCAAGAGCTTATGGAAAGCTCTTCTGTAAAAGTAACTCCAGCATATTTCACCATAAGAATGGTTAGAGAATAAACAGAATAATAGCAACTGCACCTTTTAATCTAAAACCTTGGTTATGAGTCCATTCATGTACATTTTGTGATCTGGGTGATTAAGTAGTAGATTTAATTATTAAATCATATTATCATTTGACAATTATTTTTCTTCTAAATTTGTCAGGTGTCATCCTTATAATCAATGAAATACTATAATAAAATACAATTATATGACGTTTTTCATTCTAAAGATCAGGGCTGTGATTCAATAATATAGTGCACTTATATCTACTAACTATCGCATCAAACCACGTGGAGAAGTGCTGCAGAGCAGCAAAGGTGAACCAAGTAGAACTAAGAATAAAAGCATGACCATGTCTTTCCTTTCCTCTAAACTGTGTTTAATTATTCAACAGACATACAATAGCTAAGATGTCCTCACCTTCTCCAGCATAATGTGCTTCTTCAGAGCCTTGCAAATACAACATTCAAGGATATATAGTATATTTCCAACACTTTATACAAAAATTTCTGGAGCTGCTGCACATGCAACACCTGTTAAATTTAATAAGTATATGTATATTCGATCTAATGTCCTCTGGCAAGAAGGTTGGCAATTCTTTGTTTACTATTGCTCTTAATAATGAAATATTTTATATTAACAGTAAATATATAATTTTAATATTAGTTTATGCTTAAGGAAAATTAAGAACTTGAAATAGTAAGTGATAAAATAAGGAGTACTGGAAATAGGGATTCATGAAGATCATAAAATTTAAATAAATACTTTAAATGAGTATTCTTATCAAAGCCTTTATGTCATTAAGAAATGACTCACAGACTCACACTAAAGATCTTCATTGAATCCTAGGGACCATAGTCCAGATGATCTCACTTTCTGGATGACACCAGTGAGGACACAGAGCCAGCGTTGATACCTGCAGGTCACATTGCTAGCCAGGGGCTCGCTCGCAGGGACCTGTGAAAAAACTTGTTTATTTTCACACTTCCTGATTGGTGGTGTAAAGGCCTCTGAAAATACGCTCCTCCATAAACACCAAGGGAAGACTAATAAAAAAATGTCAGGCTCAGCACTGTTACCCCTGAAGATTGGCAAAAGCCAGCAACAATCCAGAGATGCTTGTTTAAGAGGACGGCTGTGTCTGCTAGGAAGGGTGAGCGCTGGGGCATCTCAACATGCCAGTTTTACCTGTCCTGCCCAAGCTCCATGGTGGAATAAAACCCCAACAACTTCACGATCATGACAGCCCTGGGAGAAGAGCAGCCTGGCAGCTTCTGGAAGGGAAGGACAGTTTGGTGCTCCTCAAAAGTCCCAGCTAGGGAGGGCTATTTAACTCAAAAAGCAGTTCCTTAAAACATCCCATACTTGGGGCCTTTCTCTGGCTCATCTAAGAGCTCCCTCTGCAGACCCCACTGTCCTTAGGGCCTTCTGTATAACCAACCCGTGGCAATTGATCACTTGACATCTCCTGTGACTGGTGTGATCCTAGCAGAGAGTCAGGAGAGGCCCATGGAAACATCTTAAAGGGAAACTGGGAATGAGATTTCCAGATGAGTCTTTATAAACTCAGACATTCCAGAGAATATAGAGTATATGTGCAGGGTTGTAAAAATACAACAAAAAATGTATAAAAAGATGCTAATTTGTCACCACTAGCTGACCCAAAGGCACTGCAAAAGCAAGAAGTCCAACTCTTAATAAATTGCACGTAGTAGCTTTGAAAGCCTGCTCCAACACAAATACAAGGCCACTCAGCAAAGGATAGTATGGGTTATTTCAAAACATTTAAGAAAAATCTCTACCCAGTCAGTATCTGAATAATATAACCACATACAAATGCAGCATTTGTACAAACAGGAGTTCAGATTTAACAGAATTAAGCTGTGAAAGTCACAAAATGAACAAGGGCAATGAAAACAATGACATCGCCATTTAGGGGGACACTGACCTTTTCAGGAGCCACATTACATTCTATAGTGTGCCTAGTTTTCAAGAAAATGAGGAGGCTTTTCCTGAAACAAGAATTACTCATACACAGGAAGAAGTGAATAGGAACTGATCTTCAGGAAGCCTTGAAACTGCTCTTAGAAGGCAGATGTTAAATCAACAATTATGTGTGTGTTTAAACAATGAAAGGAACCATATCTAAAGAATTAAAGGAAAGCATGAGAATTCTGTCACACCAATGAAGGATATCAGTAGAAACATTTATGGGTACTTTTAAAAGAACCAAATAACAATTGCAAAGTACAAGGCACAATAGCTGAAATGAAACCCTCACTGGAGAGGTTCTACAGGAGATGTGACAGGAAGGAAAAGAACCCAGTGACTTTAAACCAGTCAACTCTGACTGTCATGTCTAGGGAACACAGAGGGGGAAAAAATGTGAAGAAACAATGAACAGAGGCTCAGAGACCTGTGTGGTACTACCATGTGTGAGAAAACATGCAGAACAGGAGTTGTGGAAGTACAGATGATGGAAGAAGGATCAAAAGGACTGTTAAAGACATAGTGCAAATTTTTAAAAATTGTTTTTATTTATTCATTTATCTATTTATTGTGCTATGGATTAAATTCAGGACCTTATACATTCTAGGCAATTGTTCTCCTGTAGCTCTTCTTTAAAGTCAAGGTTGTTCACTCTCACCAACCTGAATCAATATGATGCTAGACATTTTAACTCAAGCCATTAGCAAGAGCAAGAATAAAGGGCACAGAAACAGGAAGGGAAGAAATCAAATTATCCCTGTTTGCAGATGCTATGATTCTGTACATAGAAAACTCTGAAGACTTCACCAAAAGACAATTAGAATTGATCAATGAATTTAGTATGTTAGGACATTGCAAAGTCAATATACAAAAACCAGTTGCTTTTATATACATCAATAATACAGTTGCTAAAAATCATGACGGCAATCTCACTCATAATTGCTACACACAACTAGCAATAAACTTGACTAATAAAGTGAAAGAATTCTATGATGAAAATTATAAGACACTGAAGAAATTGAAGAAGGCACTAAAAAGTAGAAAGACCTCCAATATTCATGGATTAAGGCAAGTAATATCATTAAAATGGCCAATTACCTAAAACATGTAAAAAGTCATGCAATCTTCATCAAATTTCCAATGATATTGTTCACTGAGCAAATAAAAAAAATTCTAAAATTCATAGGGAATTACAAAAGACCTCAGATAGTCAAAGCAATCTTGAGTAAAACATAAAAATCAAAGTATCACTATACCTACAGTCTACTTTATCACTAATTACCACACAGGTCAATAATTCAAGTATTCTAATTAAAGAGAAATTGATAGATGTTATTAAAAATATTATCAAACCGTATTCAATCTATAAGTGATATATGTTAGCATTAAAAATAGGTTAAAATTTGAAACAATGAAGAAATATGAATTAGAATACAAAAACAAGAAGTGAAGTGGTTAAATTGATATTATTTAAAAAAGAATTGAAGTCAATTCGTGATAAGTAAGCCACCCCATCCAGAAGACATAAACATATATATACTTAAAATATTTATAAAATAATGAAATCCAGAGCATGAGATAGAAACAATTTAATGATTATTGTTGAAGGTCAAATTCTTTACCCAATAATGAATATAATATGCAAATGTGATAGAAAAATAAATAATTTAAGCTGTTATTATGATCTCATCTTTGGAAAGAAGATTTTAGAACACTATAAATAAAGCAGATCTAATGTGGAACATTCTGGCCAACACCATCATAATGCACATTATTCTCAGGTATGTATGTAACACTCTCCACTAAAGGCTATGTAACAGCTGTCAGTACATGTGAAATTGTTCTAATAATTCAAAGTATGTTCTCTGACAACAGTGGGATGAAATTAGAAATTTCATAGAGCAAATAGATTATTTGGAAAATTCATAAATATATGGAAATTATATATCATATCCCTAATTATTCAGTGAATCAAAGAATAAAACAAAGGGGAAATTACAAGATATTTTTTTTACTGAATAAAAATAAAACACAATACCTAAAAATTTATGAAATGCAGTACTTAGAGAAAATGTATAGCTGTAACCATAAGTATTAAAAATAAAGAAGATCTCAAATCAATAACCTAACTTTCTACTTTCAGAAACTAGGAAAAGAAGAACAAATTAAATCCAAAGCAAGCAGAGGGAAAGAGACAATAAATAATAAATAAGTGAAATAGATAAAAGAAACCCAAAGTGAACATCAATGAAACCAAAAGTTGGTGCTTTGACAAGATCAACAAAACTGACAAACCTTTACCCAGAGAGAACTGCATTAGTCTCCAATGGCCACTGTAACAAATGAATACAAACTGAGCAGCTTCAAACAAACTCAAACTGATTCTCCCACCATTCTGGAGGCCTGCAGTCTTTAGTCAAGGGGTAGGTACAGCTTTGTTCCCCTCCAGTGTCCTGATTTGCTTCTTCCAGCTCTGGCAGCTGCAAGATGGCCTTGATTGTTGTTGAGTAACTTCAGTTGGCCTTCAAATGGACACGGCCTTCTCTTCTGGTGTTGCTTCTGTCAAAAATGTCCCACTGCGTTTGTCTCATAGAAGGACACTTCTTGCATTTAGGATTGGCCTAGAGAATCCACAAGGACCCCATTTCAAAATCCTAAAGCTGATTACATCTGCAAAGGCCCTTTTTCTGAACAATGTCACAATTCTAGGTTCTGTGGTTTGGGGATTGGAATGCATATTTGGAAAAAGAGAAGACTCCAGTTTCTAAAATCAAAACTGAAAAGAAGACATCATCAGAGCATTACTAGATATCGCCAGTAATGTCTATTACAAGTGAAACACATTACAAGGAACAGTGAGAATAATTCTATGTCAACAAGGGAAATGACCTAAGGAAAATGGACATAGTTCTAGAAAGATACAAATGAGCAAAACTGATTCAAGAAAAAAAAAAGGAAGAATCTGAATATACTTATAAAAAGTAAAGGATGAATTTAGTCATCAAAAAAATCCTCAGAAAGGGAATTTAAAGCCAGGCTACCTTTGCTAGTGAATTCTATCCACTGCCATCACTCCACAAATATTTCTGAAATATAGACTAACTCTTGCTCTAAGTCTTTTATTAATCTGACATCAAAATTGGATAAAGCCACAAAAAGAAAAAAAAAACCCCACAGATCAATATCTGTCATTGGCATAGAGGCAAAAATCTTCAACAACAACAACAAAAAAAAAACTGGCAAACTGAATCCAACAATATACAAGAGAATTTATGCAACAGGACTAAGGAAAACCAGGTGAGTATAACATATGAAAAGAAATAAGTGTAAGATATCAATAGATTAAAAAACAAAATCCCATCTCAGTAGACTTTTAAAAAAAAGAAAGAAAGAAAAGCTTTAAGCACAATCTAAGACAGTTTCATGATAGAAAGCACTCAACAAACTATTTGTATAAGCAAATAGCCCTACCTAATGAAGTACAGCTATGGAAAGCCCATAGATAAGATGATATTTAATGTTGAAAAACATTGCATTACCCTGATGGTCAGGAGTAAGACAGATATCTACTTTGCCTGCTTATTTTCTACATTATATCAGAGGATCTTTCTAGATGAGAAAATTAAATATCCAAATTAGAAGTCAGCAGTAGATGATACAATCTGATATATAGAAATCCTGAGGAGTTATAATGCTTTCTCTATTCATCCACATTGTACATGTATTTCATTTCTCCATTGCATGGATGATTATGTGTATCCATTCATCAGTTGGAGAACACTTAAGTAGTTTCCCTTTGGGGGCTATCATATACAATGCTACCATATATATCCAGTGTAAGTTTGATGCATTTCACAATTCCATAAATACACATGAAACATCAAATTACATGCTGTTTAATGGTGAATTTGTGGTACATGAATTATATATCAATGAAGATTTTATTTCAATAAAAATAACAACAAAACAATCGATTATTCCCTGATTTCTACTCTCTTGGGTTTCCTTCTTAGGAAGTCGGCCTCTATTCCTAAAGAAGAATTTTAGGAGGAAGAGCATGTGTTTTGTTATTAGTGAGAAGATAATTTTGGTTGGTGGTTATTTAAAATGATGGTGAAAGGAAAAGGGCAGTAGACTTTTAGATGCAATGTGGTTTTAGCAAATAGAGAGCATAGTGTTCTGGCAAGCTGCAAAACTGAGATTTCAAGTTGAAACATCCACAAGCCAGAAGGATACATTGTAATTCATGTCAATAGATGAGTAAGAATTGAAAAAGTACAGATAATCTCTTTGAGAAAGACCATGTCTGCTACAGACAACTGGGTTTATGTGAAAGGGTGGGTGTGGAGGACTTTCTTGAGACACAGAGACTTCTTTTGAATGCAATGTGTGCCACATATCATATTTCCTGATCCTATACTTCAGCAGATCATTTTTGACTGGATTAGCACATTAGTGCTCTTGACAGAAAAATTAATGTTCTAAGACATCTCAGGAGCCATCCTTTTGGAAATGTGTTTCTGTGCTATTTTCTTCCTCTAAATTGATCTATGAACCAGCTAGCAGCACAAAATCAGTCTTTCCTCTCCAGAAAGTATGCAATAGAATTCAGAAGTCTCCTATCTAAATGAACTCTGGGCCTGTAGGACTTTGGGAAAAGTTATTCCTATATGTCTTTATTTTATTATTGCTATTTTTATCCATAGTCTACATGAATGGATGGGGGAAAGGCTAGGCTAACATGATTAACTTAATTACTGAACACAAACATAATTGGAAGTGAAAGTTTCTAAAATCATACTCTGCTCCAATTTCAGATGTTTAGAAAAAAGCTTTTAGAGATTTATGTAATATAAATTCAATTGGTTTATATCAAAATGAATACTTTCACAAGATGCAGCAAGTCTGATCTCACAGCATCATAATCTCTGGTTATTTTAAATAAAATGGAAGAACCTTGAGAACAACAACTAAATGAACCAGATTAGCTTACTGTGGAGGAAATGTGGATGTTTCCCACAGGAAGTAAATGGAAACCTGCCAGGAAGACGCCCAGATTCTCCACCACTGTCAGACTCACTCTCGGGGGGGGGGGGGGGGGGATGTCCTGTGGTCTAAGTAGACTTATGCCACAGTGGATCCTCAGATCTGTTTTCTCATTGTCAATGTGTAGTGCTTCATCTGTCAGAAACATTCTGAATCCCAGCTGTACAAAAGGCTCTCCAGTGTGACCTCCATATAGAGAACGTCCTACTTTTTAATCCACTGATTTGTTTATCTACACAGACTGTGTCCCCCGTATTACTTTCTGCCTAATTTTTTTGACTGTGAGTTCCATTAATCTGTTTCTTTACCCCTACTGTAGTATTTTTTTTTCTTTTAGTGAGGAATGAATAAACATATATTTATCTATTGAATGAATGGAAGAGCTTGAAAAATTACAAACCATGAATTCTTCCATTTGAATCAATTTGACTACACCTCTTCCTTCCATTCTGAGGGAGGGAGGAACATTAGAGAGGTACGAATTTTGGTAGAAAGAAGAATGTACAGAACAAATAAGCATTATGGAGCATGCGGTGAGGACGGCAAACTGGGATGGACTTCTAGTGGTGAGCTACTCAGAAGCCTGGAATTGGCCAAAGTTGTTGAATTCTCACAAGAAAGGAAAGTGTGTTGGCTACTGAAGAAATACTAAGATAAGTCTCATTTATTAATAAACGGTAGGTAGAAAAATTGTACATTTCAAATAGCATGAAGAATCCTATACATTTGATAGAACATATTATAAAAACTGGGTATATATAAGCATGCTTGAATCAGACATCTAATAAAATCCTTTTAGAAATAGGAAATTAAATTCAAAATTTTTCAATAGTCAAGATTTTTCATGGGTAAACACAGGTTTAACTAGAATATAGAAAGAGAGAGACAAAATACTAAGTTTTAAGAGCAGATTAAAGAAGTAGAGAAAATGATAATGGGATCCAGGTACAAGAGAAAGAGCAGGGGAAGAGATATCATTCACTCTGAACTTTTGGGGTTTTTTCGTTGTTGTTATAAAGCTAAAACAATAAAATCTGTATTACCTGTGCAATGTGCCTATATATAGTGATATTCCCTAAAGGTCAATACCTATTGTGCAATTCAAATGGGATGTTCTTAAATTTCCCTCTTTGAGAATAAGTGACATTGACTTAATTATTTCTCAAATATTGAGGACCTATTAACAGGTGTTCTGTACTCTGATAATATAACTCTACAGGGTGTGGCAAGATTACAAAGACTGACTTATTTTCATTTTTTAAATATCTAAATGGCTAATATGCTCATTTGGCTATTATACTCAAATATCATCGTCTTATAGATGTTTAATCCCATGAAATTCATGATAAAATCTGTGAAGTCCCTGATGCACTTGGACTTAGCCTTTGATTTTGATATGGAAAAAGAAAATTTGGGGACAAAGGTAAATGACAACCAGGGTGGCAATGTCCTTCACATTGACAGCTAACCAGATCCTGGGAGGACAAAGTTATTTGAAGAGACCATGGGCTATCTTATTTTTTTTCTTTCTGGTTTACAGAATTAATTTGTGTCATTTGTCTAATTGTACTTTTCACTTATTTATTTTTGTTTTTATTTCATTTTCAATTGGTCTCCCTTAAAACTTGCCCTAGTCACAAAACAGGACCTGAGTCATTTTAACAGCTAAAACCCAGTAATATTGAATTCAACTCACTTACCATCATTTGATCAATGGATGACTGACTCTTAAATTAAAAGCAAAGTTTTGGACACCAGCAATTGGCCAAGTAAATGGGAAGCTTCTCATTTTTTTCTAATTTTTAATCCTTTAGCATGAGCACACATTCATGCCCACCTTGAGCTTTCAAGAAAGTTCTCATAGCATTTCCACTTAAACTAAGATCCAGGGATCTGGAGACTTGATTCACTCAAAAACTACTTAATTTAGCTCCTCATACCAGGAACCAATACTGTCTGATGGAGACATCAGAGCACTGAACATCTGTGACAAGATTCCATTCAACATGGCGCCCACATGGTGTCTTCAACACCCTCATGAGGCTGCTGTATAAAGCCAGTGACTGTGGGAGAAAAATCACAGCCTGCCATGAGGGGAGCCTCCTTTGTCCCTTCTCCTACTCCAGACCTTGAAGTCTTTACCGAGTAGATCCTTTCCCTTTTTACCTTTAACTTGTAATTCTGGCAAGGTGGATTTTGAGTTAAATATTGTCTTTTCCTTTGCATCCATAAGTTAATCTTTCTTAGTTCTCTCCTTGTTTTTTTCTTGTGCCTTATGCTTGTTCATAATTTCTATACCACTACACTTCTGTGCACATAGTATTTTTAGACTACAAGTTAAAATTCAAAAGATAACCATTGGATCTCAAAATACCTAATACACATTTATCTCTATGCTATTTCCTTCCTTAGAAATAGCCACTACACAAAAGTAAACTTAATGTTTATATTGTCATGCTTTTACTAAAGCAGAAAAGGTGGCAGTTCAAGGTGGCCAGAATTGTCAATATAGTGTGTCTTTATTACTTTGCCAAAGATGAGACTGAGAACAAGGAAACAAAAGTGATTTACCCAAGGTCATTATACAATAGGAATGAGAAACAGTCTTAATGTGTACAGTTCCCCTGACTTAATCTAGTTCTCTTAAACCCACATCAGCAGGGTTCATGAATTTTTATAGTCCCTATTCTGTGTCAGCTAGAATAAACCTTGTTTATAAACAAACACAATGTGTAGTGTATGTCTTACTCAACATGGAAATGGAAAAACCATAAATGGTTGTTTTCAGATCATTGTTTCCTCTCTTGGATCCAGGGATAAGTCAAACACAAGAAAATGTCATTTTAACGAAGGTCCCACAGGAGTTGACCCTGCCTAACCACATCACAGGCTTACCAAGAATTGACAGGCTGAGTCATAATCTTATCAAGAGATTCTCTGTTTCCACATTGTCCAAAGGGTCTCCTTCAATTTAATCACTTGTAATACTCATGGCTTCTACTGAAATGGATGATAAGTTGATTTTGTCCTTTGGTAGTTGGGAAGCACTCATCTTGCATATCCTATGCTGTGAGTGAGACATGTATTTGGGAATGCACACACAGACACACACTAGGTTTGGAACAGATTCCTAAATATGCAGATGAATTTCCTTCACTAGATAGTTCATGTAATTTTTTTGGGGTGGAAAATGAAGACTTTGGCCAAGCTGTCAGTTCAGTAAAGGTGTTTAAAAGCACTATATGTTTTAAAGTGGGCACACTTAGCTAAAAAGTTTCATCAAGGCACTGCCCTGTAACAAACACAGGCCTTGGCAGGGTTAATTAGCACATGAATTTTGGTCAACTTGTGAGATTCCCTAGAGCCTCAGGCACATCACAAAGTAGTGAAGCCTCCTGACTAGGCCTTAGGTACATTTCACATTCAAGTCTCACCCTGTTCTCTTGATGGTATGAATGAGTTTGTTTCATTTTGTCCCAGACGAATAAATAAATAGAGGCAAGGAGAGGAAAAAAAAAAAAAGGAATTTTGAAGATGAAAGTCTTTATGCTTTCAAGGAAACTATTTTATCATTACTTCTTAGGAATTATCATTTAATATTTCTATATCTTCTATTACTTTACAGCACATAAAGCATTTTTCTTTTGCTACTATCATTTAATTTATTATCGTCTCATTCTATATTGAATTGCATGGGTAACTTAACAAATGATATCAGGCAGATATTTCAAAAGACTGTTTTTTTTCCATATTATCCTTGGCCCTTTTTCTCAAGAAGGACCTTCTCAGTGTTGCTCTTCAGCAAGCACCTGCCTGGAGGTGAGGGTGGCTTAGGATGGAAGCCAGGGAGAACCTTCTACAAGTGTCTGACTTGTTTACAGAACCCCCATTTGATAGAGATTGGGTTAGCCTGGGTCCTCTACTCTTCTTATCTCCCCCATAAACTCCAGCAGGACGTTTTCCGTTCCCTAATGATCCTAATGATCCTCTTTGATCCCCTCTTAATTTCCTTCTAGATCTTCAGACAAAACTGCTTAGACAACAACAATGGAAATACAAATACCATCTTTACCAAAACCCAACAGAGTTTATTTTCAAAACCTTTTGAGGTGATTTAATAAGACATGTCATGAACATGCTCCAAAAAAATGTAATTATTTTATAAAATCAATACTCTGGAGCTTCTGTTCTATCACAATATTTTACTTTCTAGATTAAAAAATATATATGTTAGCCAAAAACAGCCCAAATGGACCATTTGTCAGGGGTAGATTCAACATCATGGAAGAAAACCAGAGTAGTTTTGGATTTTTGCTGTTCATAAAATCAATTTTGACTGATTCACTTGTATAAACAGATATAGATGAAAAGAAAAAGTCCTATGTTTAAGATTGATCTCAAATATTATTATATTAGTGTATTTATTCTTTGGTTTATTTCTATAGTATGCTGTGTATATCCTCCTTTAGGAAAAGTTTACTATGTAATTTTATGTCTTTACATTCTTACTAAGATAATTTGTTTGTATAATTAGTTACTTAAAGAAATCTATAAAATCTTATATTTGTCATTTTTTTATTTCTTAGTTTTGTCAATTTTGGTATTACATATTTTAAGGCATATAAAAGTAGAACTGTTACATTATTTTGGCAGATTGAAATTCCTGACACAGTAAATTGTACTTCTTATGTGTATACAAAAGAAAAATTAAAAAAAAAAAAAGATTGCACACAGGCCAAAGGAAGTAAGTTAAAAGTATGTGCATCCTTTTATTTATATTTATTTATTTACTTATTTATTTATATACTGAAGATAATGCCCAGGAATTGCTCTACCACTGAGCTACATCCCAGCCCTTTTTAAGACAGGGTCTCACTAAGGCATCAAGGCTGGCCTTGAACTTGCAATCCTCCTGCCTCAGCCTCCTGAGTCACTGGGATTACAGGCATAAGCCACTGTGCAGGACTCTTTAATTTCTTTATTGAGATTATTATTTAAGCATATATTCCTGGATTATGGACTAATTATATAAAATTCCCTCTGATTACTCCAGTTTTCATTATATCGTTTGGTTTGGTTTGGTTTACTCAGCAACAATTTACAACTAGTAAATATCTGAAGACAACTGCTTCAAATAAAACCTGGGCAAAATAAGGCAGACAGAAGACTAGCACACACATACCTCTGTGCTGGGAGAGGAAGCCAGGAACCAAACCAGCACTTTCTTTTTTTTTTTTTTATTTCCTTAGAAGGAATTTCATCAAAGGTGTGGGCTTTACAGATGTACAGAGATTTGCACAGTGATGTAACAATGAGTTATTCAAAAGAGAACAAGAAACTGTCATTAAACTCCACATTTCCACATTTTAGCCAAGGGTAAAGTAATTCATGCTTTCTAACTGAAATAAAATAGTTTGCAAAAAGACACTCTTATGAGGTCGCACGTATGTGAGGATGGTTACACCATCTGATGAGGGGATGTTGGTTTGCTTTTGCTTTGTGGATATCATTGCATCCCTCATACTTTTCTCTGTTTCTTTCCCTCCTCCTTCCCCTCCCCGCCCTACTCCTTCCCCTCCCTCTCCTCCTTTCCCCTCTTCTTCCTTCCTCCCTCCCTCCTTCCTTCTGTCCATGTTTGATCTTTTCAATCAACAGTAGGCCACTGTGTTGTACAAAGGTGAAAACTAGCAAGACACATTTTTTTAAATTTTATTTTGAAGCTGGTTACTCACATTATAATCAGCCTGCTTCTAAGGACATTCTTTTTCTTAGTTGCATACGGAAAACCAGAGCAGTTTGACCTCTTGGAGCTCAATTTGGGAATCAAGAAGGATAACAAACAAACAAACAAAACAAACAAAAAACACAATACCCTTTTGCTCTTTTTCTGGTAGTCACCGCCATTTTTGCATCCTAGTGTCTTTTGGTTACAGATCCAGTTTCGATGCAGTGTCATGTGTGCATGCTTATATAGAACATGTCACCAGTAGATAATATAATAAAACAGGCAGGCACCTTTTCTGAAAATGGTAAAGAAAAAAAAATTCTGTTTCAAAGAGTGGTTTGAATCTGCTGTACAATTTCTAATTCATGGCATGGGAGTCTTTGCTTCCACTATATCCACAGGTACAAAGCGGGAGAGCCACCTGTTTCTGAATGTACAGAAGATGTCCTGAACAGCTCAGGGTTCCTGGGGAGGAGAGGAGCCTGGCCTCCCCTCCAGAGCATCCTCCTTGACCCCAAGGAAGGAGCCTTTCATGCTCAGCCTGCCACTAGTCACTGTCTCGTCCCTTGGGGAGTTAATCTCTTGGTACCACAGCCCAGCGATGAATTCCCAAACATGCTGATCTGGGAGGGAAAAGTCCCCATGAGAAAAAGCTGAAATATATGAAAGGAAATGGAGCTCAAATTCTGATTTCTCCTTACTCTGGGATCTTTCTTTCTTTTTTTTTTTCCTTGAAAACAACGACAACAACAACAACAAAATGCCAATACATTTCCCACAAGGTGTTGTTTTTGATATGTCAGAGAAGCCTATAGAACCCAGAGCTCCTGTAGGTGTGGATTACAAGGAGCCCTCACAAGATTTCACAGAGATAGAATTCCATGCACCAAATGACACTCAAGCCTTTTTTTTTTTGTACAAATAATCATTTTACTTGTACATTGAGAATTCATTTTCACAAAAAGACCTTTCAATTTCTCTTTTTTTTTTTTGGGGGGGGTGGTTTCCTGCCTTATACAAATCTTTATGTTTTTGATTACATAATATACCCTCTAGAAATAAGAAAATCCTGAGACTTAAAAAAATAAACAGCACATTTGTAGATATTTGAAATGCACATCTCATTACTTTCCATGGGAATAATTATATAATTTTCTTAGATTTTAGACAGCCAAGCCATCATCACAAAATGAGGAACATTTATCTGCTCCACCACTGGTAGGTGCTACATTCCCACGACCAACACTGAATCTTAATTACCAGAGCTGAAAGTTTTTGTTTAACGAAAGATATCACATTCGATAAGGAAATAAACTATTCATAATTTCCGAGTTAATTGATAATTTAAAGAGAAGTCTAAAAATAAAAACCTATTCCTTCAAGTGATCAGTTATGCATTTGAAATACTTGAGTGCAAATAATTATATCAATATTTTCCTACTGGCTACTAGAGAAGCTTACCTACAGTATTACTCCACGATAAAATTATAAATTGAATTTTGCACTTAAATGTCTCACTGGCATATTTTTATATCGGCTCTGTTCAATGAACATTTATTGCTCTTCACGCAAAAGCATCTGGCCCAGTGGACCTGCCTTGGCCACTAGGTCTAAATCCCCCCCCCCCCGCCCAGTACTGGCTATCACTGTATATGTTTTTCTCATTTATCTTGTGTGCTACTTTTTTATCCCTCTAGAATATAAACCTAATGAGGGCAGACAGGTTTGTATTATTCCCTGTTGGTATTTTCACCTAGATTTAAAAGAATACCAGAAATAGAGTCATTGTTCAATAAATATTTGTGCATGGGGGAAAGAAAAAAAACTGATTACTGAAAGCCATGCAGTTTTAGAGTTCTGATTCCAGGATAATGTGAAAATCGTTTGCACCCCACAGTACTTCCCATGGCATATTTAGCTGCATGTTAAGAGCAGTAAGGAAAAGTTTCAGTTTTCATTATTCAAGGTGAAACAGAATGCTTTCCTTTCTTCGATGTGCTGTTTAACTCTGTACTTGATTCCCGACTCTTTCTAACACAAACCTTGAATATCACCAGAAGAGAATGAGGCTCCTAAAGGCAGTGGTGAAAAGCTTGGAGCTCAGAATTAGTCGTGGGAGGAGTGTTGTTGGGCAGTCATACTTAGAATACACAGCAGGGGAAGTGGCCCCAAAGATGGTGGGAAGTGGGAGGTGACTTGGGTGATTTCCACAAATCCTGGCTCCAGTCCTTTCTGCTGTGCCACTCAAATTTAAATCTCCAATGTTCCCAGGTCCCTAGTAAGATTCACGTGGGAAAGATTAGTTTCTAGATCATGCTTAGAAACCACTGTTGTGAGGAGTTTCATTAGGCAGCACTATGCACAGGAGAATGAAGAAGACCAGGGTAAGAGGACCAAGCGGGAAGTTCACATGGGAGTGTGATCCTAATACACAGCTCTGTGTTACAATCACTGTGTCCCACAAAGCCCAACAAAGACCTGATTGTACATAGTGTCCCTCTTTTTGATAAAGGTGATTTGTGACCTTTGCTAAGTAGATCTGAGGCAATGATGCAAATAGCCCCTTACAACTTTCTAATAATAAATACACACATGAAACAGGGGAAAGGAAGGAAGGCAGGGGAGAGGAGCGAGAGAGAAATGACAAGAAAAGGAGAGAGGAAAGAGCAAAACAGAAAAACAGAAGAGAGAAAGACAAGGAGGGGAGAAAGGATAATCATCAGGAGGGAAAGGGGATGGAAGAGGATTCTGTTTCAAATTCTTGCCAGAGATGGTGTTAATGGAAATTCTGCCAATGGGAAAGATTCTGAAGCAGCAAAGGACAAAGCCCATATGTGATTAGATGTGCAGACACTATGATAGGAAGAGACCAAGGAATGATTCAAAATGTCCAACGAGAGGAATGAGGACATTCTAGAGAAGCTGAAGAGGTGGCTTCTGCCTGTAATCCTAGAGACTTCTGAGGCTGAGGCAGGAGGATCTCAAGTTCAAAGCCAGCAAGGGCACTCAGGGAGGCCCTATCTCAAAACAAAAAGTAAAAGGGATGGGGGTTCATCCCAGTGGTAGACTGGGTACAGTGCTCCCAGGGTTCAATCCCCTGATCTGCCAAAATAATAAGAAATTAAAAAATAAAAAAGACATTGACTATTAGGATAAATGATGTTATTTGGATTTAGTCATTTAGTCTTTTGTTAACACTTCTGAATTTTGCTGAAAGATCTCTGAACACTAACCTCATGGTTCTATTAATCTTCAACATCCCTTGTAGATCTGTATTTATCTCCCCCATTCTTAAAGGGCTGGCTCTTGGGAAAACTGAGGATTTAGCCATTTGAACTGGGTCCGGTATCTTTCCTCATTACTGCCTTTTTTTAAGTACCAACTGCCATTAATCTCCCACTGTTTACACGTTTCTGCTAATTCTCCTTCTGTACACTGCTTTAGCATACCCTCCCCACACTTGGCGGTAACTGTGTATTTCAAATTTTTAAGAACATGCTCAATGTCAGCCAAATTTTCTTCTTTCACTTTGCTATGAGAGAAAATGATCACCAAGTTCCTCCTCTTCTTTTCACTTTCCTTCTTAAATATAACATCTAAACTATTTGTTAAAGAAATTATGGCATTAGCATTAAGTTGCAAATCACTTTAGTAACGGAGACCCTTAGCTGCCTTACTAGGGTGTAATTCTTTCCCATTTTAAAAAGGAAGTTTGAAGACAATGCACATTTACAATGATTTCATTTCTCGTCATTTCTTTCTAATAGGTCCTTTCAGGAATCCTTTAAATATTTCTATCAACTATACTCTTATAAATAAATAAATCCAGACAGGGCTATCAGAGTAAACTGGGTATTAGTATAAAATTTCTAATAAAATTAAATATCCATCATTGTTTGGCAATGAAACAACCTGAAATTTGCATTTTAGTCTATCATAATCAGCTTTTGTTATGCTTTAATATGGGAAAAATGAATCCATGACTTGTCTCAATTAGATCATGATTTATATTTATTAATGTATAATCAAAGAGAACATGGGTCCTAACAAGGCATGTTCTCTAAAGAGAAATGTTATTCTTCATCTAAGAATACCAGTTTGGTAATGCACCCATGATAAAGATAAGAGATGATCGTCTCTATTCTCTTCTGCAGTAGGAGGGTGTAAAATTCAAGTCACAGTGTGAAGTTATGGTGCAGCTGGAAAAGACTCAGTGTTTTCTGAGAGAAAACACTTGGAATGGAGGTGAGGGGCATACACAGAAGATGACACTCAGGGAGCCAAGAACAGATGTGAAAAAATGAGACAGGAGCAGTGAGATTCTCTGAGGCTTGAGGCAAAGTCCCATCTGTCAAGCACCTCTCCTGGCTCTCCCAAAAGAATGTGCCTCCGGCTCTGCAGATTGTCCTGGCAATTAAACCTGTTCCCAGACCTGTCGCATTTATCATCATAAGTGTCCACCTCAGGCTTCTGCTGGCACTTGGATATGGATGTCCTTATCTCCATGGCAAGCCAGTGGCCTGGTGGTGACCCACCAGGGTTTTTCCTAGTGAGGTGAACACCGTCAGAGCCAGAGCCAGCCCCACCCCAAAATACTCTCAGGCTCTGGAACTGTAGAAAGGGACACATTTCAGAGCATTGCCCCAACCTTAGCATGACAGTTGCTCACTTGAGCATTAGAGAAGAGGTTTCTATCTTGTTTAACACTGCCAGGGTGGACTTTTGTTTGTTTGTTTGTAGTGAATTTAATGCTGATACAAAGAAAAGCAAACCATCTTAAATCTGAAATAAGTATTTCTCATGAAGACTGAAATCTACTTGATTTCATATATCCATGTGTATGTATGCACACACACACACACACACACACACACACAGCAGATTCTGTATAAATGGAGAAGTTTCCCAGCATTATCTTTTCCCTCCGTATGGAACGGTTATATGGCACTCAGCATCTCTCCAAGAAGTCAGCGCTCCATCATAGCAGGAAAGAGGGAGAAAAAGCATCTTAAGGTCAGGAATCAGATCCAGGTGGTCAAACACCAGCTTGCACAGGCTACTCAGTGTACAGCATGAGAAATGGAACACAAAGATCTCAATTTCCTCATCTCTTAATTGGGATGATACCCAGATTTTCAGGAGCTCTGGGAACATTCAGTAGGATCCAGGAAGGACATCAGGACAGCCCAGGTGCTCAGTGTGTGGACTGCTTTCCTATAGCTTGCCCTTGACTGATTGCACAAGCCCCCCCCCCCCCCAGAACAAAGGATTCATAGAGACACCTGGCAATGGAGATTTATTTGATGCTGTTAAATTTTTTAAATGTCACAAACTGTATTTAACAGCATTGCAAAAAAATGAGAATAATTAGTAATTAGCAGTTAGTTTCTCATTTTTGCCATATCTTCACAAGACCATAAAAGCCTAAAGTCAATTAAAGAGGGAAATTGCTACCATTTGTAAGGTCATCTGGCAAAATCAGAGCAAAAGTGACTCTCCCTCTCATATAGGCACACCTTATTATAATGCTATTAATGAGATTTTTTTTTCTTTTACCATTGTACTCTTACATACATGATTAATTTTTGAATACTTTATGGCATTTGGACCAAGAATTAAAAAAATACATAGATAAGTATCATCTGAAAAAATATATGTGGCACAATTAATTTTTATCCACAGGGCATATCAATAAGATTTTAACAAAGCATCTGCCTTCCATATGTTGAAACAAGTTTGGTTTCAAATCAAATACATACTTCTTTTCTGTTTTTTTTTTTTTTTTACTGATTCCTTTTCAGAGAATTTCTGTTAGTTCTATGTATTTTTGTTCACTCTTTTTTCCCATTCTCATCTAAAGGATTTAAGAATACTTTTGTGAACATACCATGCCTACAGCATGCAGAGGAGCCTGTGGCTACCAGAATAAAGTGGATCTTTGTGCCATTCTGACACTCTGAGAAATGAAAACCCAAAAATTTAAGATGAAAACGCCACATAAAAAGGGGGTAGCTTCCAAATGCTATTTCTTTTACAATACTTACCTGTAGGTAAAATTTTACTTTTAGATAAAATCCAGCCATTTTCAATATATTTTGTGACTGAGAATAAAACTTTCACATCCCCAATTTTGGTAGGTTCAACTCTAATGTGCCAAATGGTGGCTCTACTGAATAGTATCATAGTGGATTCGGGAAAAAGAATTTACTCAGTGAGATTTCTAAAGAAATATTCTAGTCAGCTTTATTTGTCTCTGTGACAAAAGACCTGACAAGAGCAATGCAGAAGGAAAAGTTTACTTGAAGTTCATGGTTTCAGAGGTCTTGGTTCATAAACGGCTGACTCCACTGCTCTGGGCCTGAGGTGAGGTCCACCATCATGGCAGAAGGCCAGGGTGGAGGAAAGCAGCTCAGGACAGGGTCAAGAGGATGGAGAGGCGGAGGGGGAGGGGAGAGAAACAGAGGAGGAGGAAGAAGAATGAGGAGGAGGAGGGGGCAAGGAGGTACTCTGCTCACTAAGGACAAAAAATAAACACCAAAGGCATGTTCCCAGTGACCTACTTCTTTAGTCATACCTACCTGCCTTTAGTCACCACCCAGTAAATCTATTAGTGGATTAAGGCACTGATTGGGTAAAGGCTCTCATGACTCAATCATTTCACCTATGAACTTTCTTATATTGTCTCACACTTGAGTTTCAGGGGGACATCTCATATCTAAGCCACAACAAGTACCATCTCTGTACTTTCATGCCAACACTTCGTCTACCACTCACTGTCCTTAGCCTGCCTGGCTGCTTGCCTGAGCGCCAACCACTGTCCTTTGACTAGGCTGGAAATGTTCAAGTTCTGGAGCCGTACTCCAATAAGCTTCAGGAAAAGACCTGTCAAGCACCTTTCTCCTGGTGTCAATCCAGCTACCAGGAATTAGTTCATAAAAGAGTTTTGCGGGAATCATCTATAAGTCAATGAGAATAACAAAACAGGCACATTCATTTTGAGATCATGGTTATCCAAAATTACAAAATACTAATAAACAAAGCTCAAGCTTTAAAAATAAGACCTGTGTGGAAACCAGCTATTTGGTTCTTTTGGCAATAAATTTTAAATTGTGTATATACATATAAATGTGTGTATATCTATATATACATATTTAATATATATGATTTTAAGCTGAATATTGCTCCTTATTTCCTTAACTATAAAACAGAGCCATAATACATACGAATCAGTATGCAGTAAGGTATCCTACACATCACTAGGTGCTCAAGATTTTATAAAATCATCAAATGGCAAATGAAAATTTTAGTATTGAAGACACAATAAATGAGAAACTTCTTTAGTTTAGATGTTTATGTACACTAAAGGTTTTCATTGCTAAAAGATGATTTTTATTTCCAGATCATGAATATATGTTTTATCTTCATATCTATCTCTTCAACTAAGCTCTTTATTATATATTGGAGGTTCAGAAAATATTTGGTGTTTAAATTCAGAAAAATGTGATTATTTGAGAGTGTGTATGTATATGTACACCTGCATATAGTCATTTCTTGTACCAGAAGCCCCTGCTAAAATCAAAGCCCAAGGATGCTTGAGAGCCAGTTAAATTGGTGTTATATTTATATTTAAATATATTAAATTATATATTAATATATAATATATATATTCTACAATTAAATATGTAAATTATGTATTCATATATTTTATATGAAATTAAATATATCAATTATATATTAATTCATCCATGTACTTTAAAAATCTCTAGATTATTTATAGTAACTAATGCAATGTTAGTGTTTTGAAAATAGTTACACTATATTGTTTAGGGAGTAATGACAAGGAAAAAAGTCTGTGTATGTTCAGTACAAATGCAATTTTTTCAAGCTGTCATTTGTGGAATTTGCAAATGTTAAACCTGCAGATATGAACAGGAACTGTAAATATGTATTCCTCCATATCCATGGCAATATTCAGCTTAAAATTATTTATATCTAAATACATATATAGAGAGATATATATGCACACATTTGTATGTATATACACAATTTAAAATTTATTACATGCAAGTTACTATTAAGTAAGTCTCTCTTTTTTAAATTTTAGCTTTCTAGATGATTTTGCTTTGCATTTTTAGTCTTTGGCTCCTTCCTCTAGATCCTGGAGCCAGCTCATGGGTTCCAAAGAGCACCTGTTAAGAATTTTTACTGGGGTCCTGTGACCTTGTTTAGGGTGAATCTTAATCTTTTTGTTGTTTTTGTTTTAAGTTATTATTGTGTTTTTCTTATTGATTGTTTTACAGATAACACATGGATCCTCACTTGTGTCCATTCTTTGAAGTGCAGATTAAAGGGGTTCCCTCCAGAGCAGATCTGTGTTGGTCTCTGCAGGCTTCCTGGGCACTTCCCATCTGCAGCACTTTACAATAAATTCTTGGCTGAGAGTTTTCATCTACTCAAGGTCAAAGTCAAGTACACTAGTGCACTTGTGCCTCTCCCTAAGATACCACTCCCCCCTCACCACTTCTGCTTCAATGATGTGTCCCATTGAATCTTGGCTACATGTGAGAGTCTAACCCCAGCCCAAAAGGACTAAAGTGATAACACAATATTACAGCAAAGAGCTAAGTCTAATTAATTCCATAGATACATCACTCCAAGCAACAGCAAAAATAAGTGCCTATTTTTTTAAGGTGCTACAATCTCTTAGAGGAATCTGAATAATGGTTGAAAATAACAGCCCCATTTATTACAAGGATGATGATGAAGAGGAGGAGAAATGCAATTACTGAGCAATTACTAGGCCCTAGAAAGTGTGCTAAGTGTTTTACAGTATTACTATGTTCAGTTGTCACAAAGCCGCTATGCAGGAGATGGTTTTATTATCTCTACTTTACAATTGAGGAGACTGAAGAGAAAAAGTGAGTAACTTGCAAAAGTAGCCTAAGTAGTTGATGTGGCAGTAAACTTCAGCTCCACCTCATTGCCTTATTCCAGAGCCACTGTGCTTTATTGTCTGGGAATATATCATGGGTGGACAGATGTCACCAATCATTCACCAAAATGTTAAGAAATGTAAAAATTAAAGGTGCTAAGACTAGTTAAAATGCTAAACAGGAAATGTTAGGAGTTTGGGGAAATACAGAACTTAAGCTACAGCATATTCATTACCATTTGTCCAATACAGTGTCCATTACTGTAAACCATTGGAGTATATCATTACTAACATGTTTGGATTGAAAGAGCTGATAAACAGGTTGCAGGAGATGTTTAATATTGACCAGCCACTTCAGCTTAGGGCATTCTGGAAAGATTTTGGTGTCTTTGGATTTCTTATATCTATCTTTAACACTAGGTTTCAAAAAACCCATTTCATTAGTACAACTAGGTATAAAAAATTGTTTTCATCATAAAAACTGCGAAACTAGTAAGAATTGACAGCGGGAGTTTATATTGCACCAACTGGGACCCAGAATGTCTATAAGGAGGAAATAACCATCCTTCTCAGGAACATCTTAAGAAAAGGTAGCCCCAAAAGTTGAAATTATTTGAAAGTCCAGAGTAAAAATAAAAGATAAATATTGTATATATAATGTTTATCTTAATAGTTAAATATATGCATACAAATGTACATATATTTAACTCATATATGTCTATATTTAACTATTATATGTATTATGTTATATATTAGCATTAATATTATATGTATATACATATTTATATATATATATTTAACTATATATATATATGTATATATATATCTGATTGCAGTAACCTCTTGAGCTCACAGTCATCGTTTCAGTGTCATGGGATTGGTTTTCTAAAATGAAATTATTTTCTCTCCTTTTGGTCCTTAATGCTTTTCTTTTAGGCTCCAAACCTATTTCCACTGTTCTATTTGTTTATTTCTTATAAATTTACCTTTTATCTTCTTTATTTCCCAATTATATTTAATTATCTATATTATCTTTATAGATTATGCTTTATATAGTAGGACTTTATTCTATAAAATTATTTGCTCTTAGTGGATTACTTTCACAGTTTGTTGCCAGAAGGTGGCTTTTAGAATAGACATAATTTTCTTGCCTAAATTCTGTAAGAGTATGATTTTTAGCCACTTAATTGCATTCTTCTAAAAATTCCTAACTTAAAATAAACACCTTTTTACTTTATAAAGCTAATTGTCACTCTGTTTATAAACATTACAAAATTATTTGTTTATATAGTTGTTAAACTTTGTTGCTTGTGAATTAATTGTTCCTTATGTGCTTAAAACTGAGAAACACAAAGCATAGAGGAATATTTCTCTTTTTTCTTTTTATGCTTTTTAGCATAAAAATAATTTTATTTACTAAACTCTTTATAATGAAAGAGCTGTTTTAAATTGTTATATAGTTATTAATTATCAAACACAGCTTTAGAGAAAGAATGTCAAAATATGAAACTGCTTCAAACCTGTCTCCTGATGAATTTCAGGGTTGTGTTTATTGAACAGAACAACTAATGGATAACTCATCTTTGTGGTGTGTCTGTTGCCACCATGATAGTGTGGGGACATCTTTGCAAGGGAAGGTTTTGTTCTGAAAGCACTGGTGACTAACATCCTGCACCCTCCATTCATAAGCAAAGGTGAGTGGGTGGGGCTGCTTCTGAGACCAGATGGCAGTGTGGCTTCTCCTTGGGGATGGTCACAGGGCCAGATTCCCATCAGTTTCTGTCGTCCGGTTTTCAGATGCAGACTTGTTTGGTCTATAAAAGTTCCTACTCAATTCCCCCACTGCCCCTCTCCCGCAGAAATATTAAATAAGCAAAATAAATAGTATTGTTTTTGAGCAAAGAACAGGAAAAGAATGAGTTTACCTTCAATAAATGGCCATTTTTGTGCATCAGTTTCTTAGGTGGGGTGCCTCATCTTTAATTCATACGCCCTATAAGTACACTTAGTGAAAACAAAGACAATTTTAGACTATAGCGTATTAAGAGAAAACACCCCAAATTAGTCCAATTTCCCCAAATCTGACTATTCAAATGTGCATACACAGGCATGGGGGTAGGTAGGGGGTGGATGCTGCAGGACAGTGGGAGGGCTTGGGCTTCAGGATTTGGGTACCTGAAGACAGTAGCTTAGCATGATGTTGGGTGTAGATATGAGAGGTATCACTTAGATGATACGTTGTCGTTGAGAACATTTAAGGTATTTAGTTAAATTAACCCACCTCCCTGTATGTGGGCTAATGCCCAGCTTGGGACAAATCCTGTTATTGAGGAGAGAGCAGATCAAGGAGGACAGCCCAGAGGACATTCACACCAGCTCAGGGCTGCACTGGAGCTGAGAACCATCCACTCATCGCCCTCTGCTGGGCTCCAGTACCCTCACCATCCTTGTGCTTCCCTCTTCCTCTTACTGGCTCCACGGTCTTTCTGCTCTTTCTTTAGCTCTCTATTCTTGTAAGAGCACAAAACAGGAGATCTGATGATGGGGAGAACATGCTAGAACTTGGAATGAATTTCTAAACCGTCATTAAACTGCCTCAGACCAGTTCCTCCCTCCTGCTTCTCCAGCCAAGCGCCCAGCAAACTCGGTGAGGTGCTTCTGACAGCAGTGGCCCATCTTCTTCCTGGGCTCCAGATCCAGGGCTCCCTCTGCATCCTGAGGCTATGGTGCTTGTGGAAGGTGGGGCGTGGTGCAGGACCCTTCCATCACAGGGTTCCTCTCTCATTTCATCCTAACATACGCAGTCCACCTGGGGTCTTACTGCCTCCCTTTTAAAAGATTCAAAACTTAATCTCTGAGCAATCACCTAATCTCTTAAATGATCAATTTATTGTTGTTATTTTAAATTAATATCAGTCCAAAATCTATTAACATTTAGTGTATAATCTGAAAGATATGCATGTGTGTTAATGTGAGTGATTGCTGAAAAATGATTACTAGGAAAAAAACCCTGCACGGTGCTGCACACCTGTAATCCCAGCAGCTCCCCAGGCTGAGACAGGTAGTGGGGACTGAACTCAGGGGGCACTCAACCATTGAGCCATATCCTTTGCCTTAGTATGTATTTTATTTAGAGACAGAGTCTCACTGAGTCGCTTAGTGCCTCACTGTTGCTGAGTCTGGCTTTGAACTCGTGATCCTCCACCTCACCCCTCACCTTCACCCCCCAACTCCCACCAAAAAAAAAAAAAAATGATTACTAGAATCTTCAATTAGAAGTTTAAATTCAATTACTGGATACAGTTAGATATTTAATTAAATGTATTATTATAGTCAAATAATAATTATATATTTATGGTTATGATATAATGTGTGTTTATATATTATATATAGTTATAATTATATAATATCATACATTATTATAGTAAAATTAGAAGAGTTAAGGTGAATCTAATACATCTCCATGGATATGTGAAACCGACATAATAATACAATGACTGTTTTTACAACAAATCTCTATGCCAGAGACCCCCAAAATCACTCATCAAGCTGAACACTTTATCTCCAATTTTAAAGTTTACAAAATTGACTTCTCCACTGTGCACATAATACAGCTATAATTATCCTAATAACATATTCAAAAAGCAATTAGATTTTTCACAGTCATTATATGTTTTAACTGGTTTCATTTGCTCTAAAAATCAATGTTCATAAATAGCACTCTCGCAACTGAGATCCTGAGTTACAAATTCACTTCCCCAATTTCATATGACCAGATAATGGTCCAGTTAAAATGAAAACCTGCTTTTCAAATACTGAATTGTTGCTAATTGACTTGTAACATGTGTAATTGTGTTGATTTACTGAACATCTTTTTTGTCAATGTGTGATATTGCCCCATGAAATGAAATACTTCATTCCTCAAGGACTTCAGGAAAATAAATAGTTCATGCAGGGCAATAATCCAGTAAAGTTTATGCTATACATTACTTTAAATAGGGAAACTTTCTAAGAAGATAACTGTAGCTTTATTCTTTACATTTGCTTAAGATTGTTAGCAAACCATTGGACAGGGTTGTGTCTGTGAGACCACACAGTTCATAGAGCATTTGGGCCTATAATTTACATGTTCCTTGAAATCCTACTCTCTGGGCAATTCACAAAAATTCACTAATATTAATCAGTGAGAGTGCATCCTAGGTTGTGTTTAGTAGGATATATTCAATTTTTCTTCTTTAAAACATAGTGATATTTACTAGTCTTCTAATTTAATAGATTTCTTATGGTTCGTCTAATGTTAAAATGATCAAGCCAACTTCCTCTAATTCCAGTTACTTCAAAAAAGGTTGTCTTCATACCAGGTAGACTTTCCACTTAAACTATGAGGCATTTTAGGAAAAGGAAACATGAAAACAAATATTTTTCTACCTACAAATTTATATTCAATGCATGACAAAAACTGCCCTCCTAAAATGAAAACTTAATGGTAATAATTGCAGTCATACAGAATTAAAAATTAAAAAAGGAAAAAAAATCTATTTTCTTTTGAAAAAATCAATACCAGGAATCAGTCAGGCTTCTTTTGTTTTCCAAAGCAGCTATGAATTCAGTAGTATCATCAGAAGTGTTAATCTTGGACCAAAAAGTATGCAATTTTTCTTTTGTTGGAATTTTGGATATGAAATGGAATTGCTAATGAATATGAAATTGCAGATTCTGCTGATGAATATCATAATTACTTGGCAATAGACACCAAAAACCTATTCAAAATCCATTCTTGTAACTAAAGAAGAAAAAACATATTCTTACTTCAAGGAAAAAGAGAGAAATAATGTTGCAGTTGATATTTTTATTTTATCTGAAACTGGTACAAATATTCATCTTTGTATACTGAGAGTAGAAAGCCTGATTAAAGGTCCTTTTTAGGGACAGCTGGCCCATAACTACTCTCCATATGCCGAGAGCTCCTTAGTCAATTTCAACTCACCTGACATCTCTCTTGGGCTATATTTCAATTCAGCATTCTTTAAGAATATTTTTAATTTCTCAACCTAAAAAACACAAAGTTCTTGAAACCTAAAGTCCTCAGTTTTTCTGAGATATCTACTCTTCAAACACACTGTCAATCTGTGACAACATCATTAGCTCAAACTCCCTGGCCAGAAATATACAGGATATTTTTGGATATTGGGAGGAGCTAAGAAATGATCAAGCACTGTCAGCTACTTATTTGCCATGGATCTCAGATATACTCATTCTTTTCCATTTCCCCCGTCTCCATTGTGATACAGGCTCTTGTCACTTCCTATATAGATCAGAACAACTGCTTCCCATTGATGTCCCATCTATCAATCTTGGTCTCCCAAATCTAGACTGCATACCATTAACTGCCAAGGTAATTGTGCCCACACTTCAATTTTATCATTATACCATCTGGTCCAAAACCACTTGATGGTATGTCCTGCCTCTTGTAAACACAGTCTCTGGTCATAATTGCTTTGTAGTCTAAATTTCTCTCTGCCTCTTTCCCAACGAAAACAATTTCATTTATAAATAAGTTTCCACTCATTTTCAAGTTATGCTGCAATCATTTTAATGCTGGGCTTTCTTCTTCTAGACAGAGACTGCTGCCTTCTCTCTGTTCCTCCAGTTCTTATCCCTATCTCCATTTAATTTAAAGCCGAAAACTCTGCTAGGAAGCTTCTGCTAACCACCCCAGTGTCAAAACGGAAACCTGAAGGCAACCAGCTAAGAACAGCTAGGAAACTTATCCAATAAAAAGATCACATTATAAAATAAATTTATCCTACAAAAGTTTAAAATATTTCAAAGGCATGCTTATTTTAAATTCTATCGGCACAAAAATACGTCACCTACAATGATGTATATGGATGCATATGTGTATAAGCATGTATACATGTAAGAGAGAGAGAGTGTGTGTGTGTGTATGTTTCAGGTCGAAAGAGAACCACAGAATATTAGGGTTAAAAAGACACTCAAAGATTCTCACTTTCATAATTTTGCAGGTTAGGAGTCTGGGATCCAGAAATTGCAAGTGACTTGCTCATGCCTACCTGGGTGGTAAAGGCTTGAACCTAGTTCTCCCTTTGCAGTGCTAAGGGTAGATAAGAAACTACACTGGAGGAGGTGTTCCAGTTCCACCTGACAGATATTCCAATATCTTAACAAAATCCAGATGTGTATATATATATATATATATATATATATATATATATATATTTCCAGTTGCCTCATAATTAACCCATTATGAATCTTATGCAAAATGCAATTAACATAAAATTAATTTAGATGATCTTAAAGTATGCCATCCTAATTGTTGTAAGAAAATCTGTGCTGTTTACTGGTCAACTGATGATTTACAGCTCATGTTATAACCAATAATGAACCTTTGGACAAAAACAGCATTGCAGGTGACACAGGAAAAATAAAGGTGCAGAATAGCAGCTTTCTCCAGTGCTCAAGTCAAGACTGAGTAGAGTTAATCAGTACCTCCCCTCCTACTTGGGGACAACAGATAGGGGGACACAGAAGCAGAGGTAGATTGTAGTAAAAATAAGTTGAAACAGGGAGTGATCCTGAGAGTGTCTAGCCAAGCTGCTCAAAGATGTACTGAGAGTGATGGTAAAAATGTATTTTGAGGAAAAAATTTAAAGTACACACACACACACACACACACACACAGCCATTTCTATTTGGAATATGAATATATATATATATATATATATATATATATATATATATATAAATAATATATATATACACACAAACAATGTATATACAAAAAATATATACGCAATTTACTTGGAAAAGCAGAATAATATATGAAATAATAATAATACGCATGTATTTTGAAACTAGAATGATACCTACACAGAAGTCCCCAAATATTTCCAAATATGTTAGTAAAAATATTTTTGATTTAATATTCTGAATTTACAAACAGTTCATTTCCATCTTTATCCAAATTGTGATGGAGCTCATCCCAGCCCAGGCCTCTGCAGCAAGCTGGGAGGTTCTCACCTGCCAAGCACATTTCAGTACCCTCAACTGGGTAAGACTGACTGACAGGTGGCTCTTAAAAAGAAACGTGATGTTTCTTTTGCAAACACAAACCTGAAGTATTTTTTATACAAAAGAGTAGAAATCATAATGCAAATATATTAGTTTTAAGAATGTTAATATTGTAAGAACAAAGCAATAAGAAAACCAACCTGTGGGACCCTTGTGGAGAAATGAACTGAATAGAAAAGTCAAAATTAATGTTTAGAGATTCAGTGCATCAGAAAGACCATTAAATGCCTCAGGTTTGAATAATTTTAGTTGCAGATAGAACATTAACTAGTGGTATACCATAATAAAAGTAGTTTAAAATCAAGAATTCATTAAGAAGAATTTCCTTAAGTGAACCACAATTTTCAAGAAAGAAGATCAGATCAATGTCACCCTGACAATCAAGAGATTGTTTAGACAAGCTTCAGCTCAAATTACCAATGAAGTATCTGGTTCCCTGAGGGACAAGGAAAGATATAAAAGGAGAAGCATTCTGAAATTTTTATATTAGAAGGGAAAATACAAAAGGAAGAAAGAAGAAAAGGAAGAAGAGAAGAAAAAAAGCATCTTTGAGATGCTGCAAGGACCCTTGGACTCCAAGTACCTTCTAGAAACCACTCAGGGACTTTCTACTTATTACCCAGGGACTGCTTCTCACTGTTCTGCTTCTAGACTTGTCTGTGGGTACCTTCTGCCTTAACTGAAAGAGTGGAAACCTTTTTCTTCCCTGATTTCTCCCTGCAGGGTCTGTAGGCTTGACTTCTGAATCACTAGATCATTAGCGACTCCTTTGATAAGGTTTATGCTCAAAATTTCTTTCAATCTTAAATGTCCAAAATTCAAGCAAAATGCATATTTTGTTCTCTTAATACAAATGTAATTCTTCCCCTTTGTCTCTAACTAACCATAACATTTCTGTGAATAATACTGAGTATCATTTGACATCACCTCTGTACTGACCCATTGCTAATGACACTAGAATCCATTCTTTTTCACATAAAATAAAAGGGCATAAAGTTGTAATATATAAATTCTGAAAATAATATAGGGGACTCTAAACACAAGAAGTAGAGTTAAACCTGCATTTGGTTGTCTAAATCTCATCTACCAAATCTAACCAGATTCACAGTAATGCAGATTGATCATTTTTTTTAAAATATCGTCTATGTGGCCCAAAGAGAAAAGTATCTGCATCTTTTTTTTGTAAGAATTATTTTTAATCCCAGAAAGATACAAGAAAAACATTTGAATTTGCTTGTATTGTTTTAAAGTTTGGGTGCACATATTATAGATATTGCCACCAGTTGTTGTGTCAATATTTTAATTCTTAGTAATTGTACTATGTTATATGAAAGTGTTGGGTCAAAACAAATTTTTAGATTGATTATGAACAAAGAGTCTGAAACACAATTGATTAGTACTATTATGCTCAGAGGTCCTAGCAGTTATCCAAGTGCAAAGTAAGTGCATTACTTTAACTTTGAGGCTGCATATTCTGCTTGGTTCAGAAATCAGTTATCTACTTAGAAAGTAATTTTCTACTGCAGAAAAGATGTGATTTTTCTTTAAAACATGGAACATAATAGGTGCAATTATTTGGATGCAGGATATACAAAACTTCACTGTAAATGGTGCATAAATGTGGCCTCATTTTGCATTGATTTATGATCCATATGTAGCACAGCCCTCCATATTCTCTGCATTAGGTAAAATATATTGATGTGGAACCATATAGTCATATCTACCCATTGTGAAATAGAATTACCTGAAACATAGTGCAGAACAGTGGCCTATGTAACAGTGCATTTACACAAAGAAGCTAATGTAGGAATGTTAAATTGAGCTACATAAAATGTTTATAATATTTCTCCAAACCAGGACACCCATGAGAGCTTTTATTTTCACTACTTTGGGACCATTTTCATCTAAAATAGCAAGTCCATTTTGGATTCTTAAGAAGTCTGGGAAACTAACAGAATCTTTTGGAATTTTCTTTATTCAACCACCAGTCTTGGTTCCCTTTTCCCACAATAAGAGAATTTCTGGCTTTTAATACCTGGCTATTTGCTACCACAGAATTCCTATAATTCTCAACTATGGGTAATAGGCAACACTTATATGTAAGAATTAAAAGGCAATTCTCTGGATAATTAGAAATGTACCTACACTAGTGCTTGTAGAAAGAACTCTGTGTTACATGTATTTCCATCACATGAGAAACTCAAGCACAATTAATTGTGGGCATTTCATTTGAGCCTTTATTGTTTATGAAATTCACAAATATAAATTGAAAGAGGACTGTATGCAAGTACAAGCCCACACTGAAATGGCAAAGAAAAGAGTGAGTTTCCATAGCAAATGTCATGGAATTCATTACATTTTTGCTATCTGAAGAGATTTTCAGGTCTGACTCAACCCAGGAGCTATTCCTCCATCACTGATTCACAGCTGGGATGCTTCAGAGCAAAAGGCAGAAAAGCAGCAATCTTCTAAGACTTAAAAGAACAACCCATACGGGCTGGCAGAGAATACTGGAAGCTATCTCAAAGGAGAAACCACCACTTGTCTGAAACTCCGAGTCAAAGAAGTGACCTCTGGGATGTAGAATATGTGAAGCTTGGAGATGAAGGTCAGGGGCCAGTGTGGAGCCAGACCTCACTCAGATAATGGTTTTATCAGATTCTCTAAGGAACATGTTCAAAAATTTTTATCAGATCCACTCAGCATAATGTTTTCAGTTTAAAATTTTAAATATAATTTATGACATCAAACTTTTGTAAATTATACGCAAATCTTATTCCATTAGCAATTGTTCTGTAGATATGATAACTTGTGAGTTAATATAAAAAAGAGGAAGCTGGTAATTTGGTATAAGATTCTAAAAAGTCTGGGTGGAGAGATCTTTTTACAAAATTCTGCTGTAGCTAGGCTCTTCTGTCTGGATATACTATTTAGTAAAACGATGAAATAGGTACAGAACAAGAAACACAACGGAGAAGAACTAGGAAAAGCCACCTAGGGAAGAAGAGATGATATTTGGACAACGCAGAGAAAGGAGGATGGGACTATACCCTAAGTATTTTTCATGTATAAGTTGCTTCTTTTGTCCCTTCATTAATAATGTTTAGTTTTTCGGTTTCCTCTGCATTTTTCTGTGTGAGCTCACCTTTTTATTCCCTTGCAACTTCAACTGTCTTGGTAATAAAAACAAAATGAAAAATAATATAAGCAGACTAATTTTATGTATATTAATTTCAAAAATATACCAAACAAAACATAGTGTTAATAAAAGAAATATGCTATTATACCATAAAGAAAAAAACAGATAAGTTTAAATGATAAGTTTAAAAGGAAGTTCAGAGGGTTACTTCTGTGGTAGGAATGAGTAGACAGCATGTGCCCTGGAGCTTCTAAGGAAATGGTTCTACTCTACTTCTCAAACTGGTGAGTGACATCATGTTTTGTACCTTAAACATTGTCTCAGGGTAGGATCTTTGGGAAGCCAACTTGAGATGGAGTCTGTGTACAGGATGTCTAATGGAGATTGTCTTGGGATCCACATCTATGGAAAGAGGGGAAGGGGGAGGACTGGTCTGGGGAGAAGGCCAGCCATGATATTGGCTTGTGACCATCAGCCAGACTCGTGAAAACCTCCAATGAGGAATTATGAGATTTATCCCAGTTAGCTCCTCAGTCATTAGCTGTGAGCCTTCCCCATGAGGACACATCCAGTACAGCTGAGTGGGTTCCCAAAGGGGTTGATAGGTCCAAAGTGTCTACCTCCAGCACTTCCTGTAGCTGGGACCACAGGCTATCCCGGAAGCAAGGTCTGAACTGTACACATGACTATATAACAGTGTCTTAGGAAACAATTTTTTTAAAAAACATCCAACTTATTGATTTATTGCTTTTGGAATGAAATAATTTATTTTGGTCGACATCAAAGAAAACATGTGTTTCACACAGAACCCTGCACCCTGTTCTTCTAGAGTTTTTCATTGAAAGCTCATTTTGAGTTCTTTCAATACCAGAGACCTATGTCATGTTCTAAAGAAGGCTCTCACTTTGGCTGTGCATTCCCTGATTTTTGCTTCACTTACCTCAATTCTATCATTTCTATTTTGCAGGGCTGTTTAAATTCTAGTTTCCTAGTCATTTCTCCTTACTGAGGAAGGTGGAAGCTACACATAAATTTGTTATCATTCATCATTTCACAGACTTTCTCAACATAAAGGCTTCTTTCTGCCATGCAATTATTATTAAAAACTATAAAAGCCAGGCATGGTGGTGCACCTCTATATTCCCAGCAACTCTAGAGACTGAGGCAGGAGGATCACAAGTTCCAGAACAGCCTCAGCAGCTCAATGAGGCCTTAAGCAATTCTGTCTCAAAATGTAATAAACAAACAAACAAATAAATAAAAAGGGCTGAAGATGTAGCTCAGTGGTGGAGTGCCCTGGGATCAATCTCCAGTATTGCAAAAACAGAAAGAAAAGAAAACCAACCATGTGTTTAACACTTTTTCATAAGCCACAACACAAGAGCAGGACTAATATCTCCTGAAATTTATCAAACCCAGTCCAATCTGACAGTGTCTTGAAGCAGTTGGATGCCATGACCTGGGTTATAAGCTGCCCTGTCCCTCCATACTGTCTGTGTAGCCCATCATGACCTTTACCACTCTGTGCTCTCAGCCTGGTTTTCTCCTTTGCTACACTGAGAAAATTTCATTGTACTGCTTTTTTTTTTTAAATTTTAAATTTGGAGACCTATTCCTTACCTTGTTTCCATAATCACTTTCTATGCCTTTGATTAAGATTTCTATTTATCTCTACTTATTCTTTTTTCTTTCAACTGATGATTAGAGAACACAAATGCAACTTCCTTATGGAATCATTTAGTTTACTTCATGAACATTTTTCTCCCAAAACAAAAATAAAATGTTTGTTTAATCTATCACTATGTATTTTAATCATGTTATTTCATTGAATGCCATTTCTCCCACACTGTTCCAAAGTATAATTAATGCTTCAATAATAGGAAGATCCTATAAATTTGTGTTGAATAATTAATAATTTGATCTAGAGAACATAAATGCAGAGTTATGTGAACACTGGATCAAAGTTATTAGAATTAATTGTCTCACTTGTGATTCAAAGACTTTGTATGTTTGGGATTTATTTAAATACTCATTTCCCAAGGAAACTCAATAATTATAAAACAGGAAATAATTTCTCTTTGAAATATATTCTTCACTAACTTGGAAGAAAATAAAAACACCTCAAAGCTATCTAATCGGAGGATGCACTTTCTAGAAAATTGCCCAAATTATTTCCTGTAGAGCTTATTGAACAGGCTGTTCCAGGAGATGGATGGACAGTCTGGGAAAAATGCAGAATGATCAATTGAAATGACAACCACATTCAACTTTATCAGAAATGACCTAAAAACCCATTTACCACAGTCATCTTTTGCATCAGCCTGTGTAATAGTGCTTTTAATGAAGGAGACAGGCATAACTTAACTAATTACTCAGAGATACTGAAATCAGTCATGTTAGTGATACCATCTCATATGCTGCCTGGGAAGTCAGCCTTGGGCTTTTAATAGTTTTTCTTAAAGGCAAAATAATTTTCAGAAAATCCTAAGTAATAGCAGACCAGATGGCCATAATATATTTTAAAAGTTTATCAAAATTAATACAGTCATTTTCAAACATGATTGAGTTCAAAAATTCCTTAGGAATAGTTTAGGCCACCAGAATTGTCAAAGTGCTTCATCTATTGTTGTTAGGTCCTATAAAATTATTAAACAGTCATTGATCTTCCAATGACATCATTATGTTGCCATGTTACTAGTACAGGTGACAGAGGGACACCTTGAAAGAAATGTGGAGATTTTCTTTGAAAATTACTGAACAATTAAACATGAGCCTATGAATTTTTAAAAAATATAAAAATAATCATCAAAACCATAGTTGGATGAAGTGGACAAAAAACAGATATTTCCTTAGGGTGAAAAGATAGATTAAATAAACTTGTTCATCTGCAAGAGTTATCCTTCTCATTAGCTTTTGGTGGGCAAAATTGACTAGTTACCCAAACTGAGGACAACTGGCTGTTGATAAATACCTGTTCAGCACTGTCACAGCCCAAGCACACCTCTGCTGCAATAGAGCTTTGTGTAGGCAAAATGAAACACTGAGAAACCAAGCGCAGAATTCTACTGAGGTGCTGCCAGAACCTCTTGGTGCCACTTCCAGCCACTCTGGAAAGTCAGAACACACACACGTCTCAGACCCCTCACCTGGGTCACGCTTCACTTGTGTGCATTCTACCTGGAAGAAAAGAAAGCTTGAGGCTCTCAGTCTCACTTGGTTTCTGGATACGTTTTTTCCTTGCTGTTTTAGTGGGAGATAAAACAACCTTAGACATGTGGGCACCTGTTCCCCCTGGATTTGGCACACAGCTAGCATTTAGGGTCCATTCTATCTTAAATATCCAAAGCCAGAGTACCACCTGACCAATGGAAGGCTCCAACTCAAATGCCCACTTCTCAGGCAAGTGTAAGTTGTAAACGTGGCCACATAAGTCAATATGTGACCCATCAACAAGCAATCGAAATAGTCTATGACTTCCAATAGTTTCTCACTGTGCATAATTTATAAATGATAGTAACTTAAAATGGCGTTTGTTCTAATTACGGAATTTGAGTCTTTATATTCTAGTTAAAAATAATATAAAAGGCAAAACAAAATAAAGAATAGGAAGTCTTATTTTCTAGACTATGAAAATACCTTCATACATTAAACTGTCTAGGATCATCTGTCTCTTGTCCTCTGATATAATAAAAAGGTCTGAAGACAGCCTGAAAATCTTAGAATATCCAATTTTTAAATGACTCTCCAGAAGCCAATGAAACACTTGGGTATTCTGTATAAAGGGAATGGAACGCACAGGAGAAATAATGCAATTTAAGAGTTTGAAGATATCAAGAAACAGCCCACTCAATAATTCTATGCAAACTTGTCCTGGGATTTAAATTTGAAAACAATGGATTCTTAACGTTTTTTGACCACAGTTGTTTATAAGATTTTTCAACTTATGTACTAAGTGTGGTAGTAGGATCCTCATGTGTTGGGAAAAAAAAAAAAAAAAAAACTTAAGAAAGATAAATTACTCTGTACTATGCGTGATAGATCACTTTAAATTTTTAGTATTCTAAATCATGATAATTTAGCAAAGACAGAAAATGTTACTGGTGAAATTAGAGGAGGAGAAAGAGGAAGAGGAGAAAATGGTGAGGAAATGAGTTATGTGTTTACACATTTATTTCTTCAAAACAAATCTTTCCCATATCCCATCTAATGGGTTTTATGGATTACTTTTAATTAGCTAAGGTTTCCAGTTTCCACAGGGGAGATTACTTAACAAATAAGAGGTTTTCTTCTGTTTTCCAATATAATTTATTTTAGGAAAATGCATTCAATATGTTTTAATTTGCAGATTTCTTCTGACATCACTGAAATGATTTCCTTCCAAAATTAACAACCTCTTTCAATATTCTGAGAGAGAAAAAGAGACTATAAATCTGCTTTTAAAATTTTACCAGGATTTCGTTTGTTGCTTTAAGGCAGGAGTGGAGGAAAGTGAAGGAACAGAGGGACCGCATTAAGAAAATGAGTGGGATGCTTTTAAAAACAATAGTGGGACTGAACTCCACATATGTCCATAATTCCTTATTCCCAAACCACTCTCCCCAGAGGCCACCAAAACTCTGTTCCACCCAAGCAGTTAATGTCCACCATTTTCTCTTTGGTTGGGGAAAAAGGTAATTGAAGAAATTGTGATTTTATAATGTTTTTACATATCTCACATTATTTTCCTCTAAATTTTAGCATTTGCTAACATATGCCTATATTAGAATCTATTGGACACATTGCCACCTCACGAGTACTGTGCCATCTAGCTGCCCAGTCCACTGACATCTGAGAGCAATGCTCTTGACAGGTGTTTAGCCAGTGCAGCAAAACATGGTAGTACTCGAGTCCCTTGGACAGAAATGATGCCTCTCTATTGAAGGTTGGACTACCTCTGCCATGAATTTGGAGCTAAGGGGGGCCATAGAGGGGAATAAGGAGGTGAGGAAGAGACAAAGAAACCAAAGAACACGGGTAAATAGAGAGAAAGTGGAGCAAAAATCACTCATCATCCCAGCAAAACTCAACATAACAAATCCCTTGAGAAAACTCAGAATAGATGCATTAGAGATGGGAAGAACTGAGAAAGACTGTTTTTTTTCTTTTACTATTTTTCTCTGTCCTTTTGGTTTTCATTGTCTCAGTTTTTATTTCCCTTTTATTTTCACCTGGTATTTGTTTCCATTTATCTCCTAATACTTCCTACTGTATCCAACGCTTTATTTTCCTTTTGCTTCTATTTTCCCTTACTCCCTTGGGGAACTAGGGAGTCCCAGTGGGCCTCCCCTGGGAGGCAGGGGGGACAGTCTCTGGTGTCTGGCATTTTCTCTCTCCCATCTGTCTGGTTATTTTCCTCTAGAGAAGACTCCAGGAAACAGCTAGCCTGACACTGTGCAAGTTATAGAGTTTTTAGAAATATGACTCTATTCTGATCTATTTACAAACAGACGACAAGAGAGACACCCAAACTGTTGTTGGAGATCAATGCGGTGATCCAAAATGCTATTAAGTCAACGAATTGTTCCTCGAGCAAAGAACAAATAAGTTTTCCCCAATGTCAAGAACTTTGTGTGGGCCTCCTATGTATTTATCTGGCATTCACTATAGATTTTGACTACAAAATCTCCATCCTGGAACTGTGTAGTGCGTCCTACTGCGTGTGCCCTGGCTCTGATAAGAGATATGCCGGAAACAAACTGTAAAGGAGCACAGTGCACAGGACCCTAGGAGCAGTGTGAGCTTAGCAGAGACAGCTCCTGGTGGCACCTGAGCTGCTCTCAGAAAACTCACCCAGGTTGGAAGGGAAGAGATGTGTCTGGATAATAAGAAGCTTCCTTTTATCCCAAATGTTGGAGGAAGGAAAGTGGCTGTGAAGGGAAACAGAATCATCCATTTTCCTTATCAGGACTTTGCATATGAGCCAGAGTTGGTAAATAGACTCCTTCTCATTCAGATCTCCCCATGAATAATGGGAAGAAAAAGTGTCAAGGAGCCACCGAGAAGAAAAGAGAACCAATAAAGAACAAAACACAACTACCTTTGCAGTCTAAGTAGAGATGAAACGGTTTGCTACAAGCCAAGATGTATTAATGAACTCAGGTAAGGACATTTGGAGCTATTCTTCTTGGGTCTGAACTTTTTTCTGCAGGGTACACAGGGGAGTAATTGTGACTCACTCAGGCCTCCGAGAATAAGACTCTCACTGTGCTAAATAGAAGTATCTCAATTCAAGAACTCTAAGGAAAAATTTAGAATTTTCCAAGTGATGTTTGCACTGTATTTCAGAAACAAAAATATGTAAAGGGGAGGAGAGGTTCCCTAAGAGAACACTTTCATCTCTGCATTTCTGGTTCATTGTTAGCAGTCACAGAGTACATTGTATAAAAACAGTTCAGCCTGCATTGGTTTCATTTTTTTCCAGAACATTGACCTACCAGTGATTATAGTCAAGGATTATGAGCATTTTTGTACTCTCTAGTTGTGTGTGTTGTATATATTCAATATTCCTACATTTTGACATGTACCAAATCCTACTTGGCACATATTCTTCATCAAATATAGTATACAGGGGAAAAAGACAAGAGACCTAGTTCTGACTCTACCCTTCACTGGAGTGGAATTCAGACAACTTAACCTGTGTCTATCAAATGACTTCTCCCAGTTTTCTATTCCTTTATAGATTTTTCTGCATGTGATCATTACATTTTAAAAAATATGTAGGTTTTTGCAAAGCAATAAACAAATGGTATTATAAATCCTTATCATGGTTTCTCGCTAATTTGTGTTTTATTCCCAAGATTTATTAAGGTATAATTAAAAAATTAAAACTGTACATGTTTATGAGGTATGATTCAGTGTTTTATGTATGCATAATTATTAAATGATTAAATCAGGCTGAACAACATATCCTTTACCTCACTGATGTAAGTCTGCATGTATGTGTGTTTGTGGTGTGAGAATGTTAGGGATCTAATATCTTAGCAATTTCCAAGTTACTTTATTAAAATTATTATTAATTGAGGTTACAGTGTTGTACAGTTGATCTACATATCTCATTCACATCACTTTATTGAAACTTTGTGCCCCTTAGCTAACAGCTCCTCACTCTCACCCCCAACTCAGCCTCTGGAATCCTCCATTCTTCTCTCTACCTCTAGCAAATCCATGGTTTCAGTTTCCTCATACGCATGATATGGTATGAGGGTCTTTCTGTGCCTGGTTTATTTCACTTAACATAATGTACTCTTGTCTCATCCATGTTATTAAAAATGACAATATTTCCCTACTTTTAAAATTGAATAATATTCCACTGGATCTATTCACCATGACTTCTTTATTTATTTATCCACCAATGGATACCTAGGTTGAATCTATACCTTGGCTAGTATGAAAAATTCTGAATTAAACATGGGAGTGCAGTATCTATTCAACATACAGATTTTGTCTCCTTTTGAAACATACCAGAATCGCTGGATCATATGGTAGTTTTTTTTTTTTTATGGGAAACTTTCATACTCATGTCCATAATGACTATCTGAATGTCCTTCCTCATCAAAACTATGCACAGGTCCCCTTTTCCCCACATCTTCACCAATACTCTTTACTGATTTCTTGTCAGAACATGTAACGGGTGGAACAGCTTTTGTTGATAAAACGAGGCTTGAGGTTCAAGACAATAATGAAGTTTTGCATATCCCCTATGACAGGTGCTGCCAGCATCCTAGTGAGATCTGGTCAGCTTAGGAACTTGCTCCTATTCCAACATTACCTGTGCCAGGCTGAGCCTGCATTTTGGGTTAAACTTCCTCTGCTTCACCTTTCACAAGCATCTGGTTGCTCCTGTTTTGACCTCCTCCTGATCTTCTTTACCATCTTCCTACCCTCCTCCCTTAGACAACCCACAGTTTAGCCAAACATCACTTTCAAGTAGCATTCTCCTCTCAGACCATCCAGAGCCTTCAGATTTGTGCAGACTTATAAGTAGAAACTGATGCTTTGAGGCAGGGGAGAAGCTGAGAGTCATTTGAGCCAGGTACACTTGGTGCAGTGATGTGCACATTATGACTAGGTTCCTAGATTGAGGACTTGGCTGTGTTACTATAAAAATATGAGCCACCTAAGGAGGGGAGGGAGTGCGATATCCTGCTCAGCCAGTACAGCAAGGGAGGCGCTCGAGGCACTGGGCCTAGGTGAAACCATTGGAGCATTCTCTCTTGATAAACAGAGGAAGGAGTGAGCATGAATATGGAAAAATCCAGTTCCAATATTATTCTGAGAAAATCAATTCATCAATTTCACTGCTAGGTCAAGAATATGTAGAAGTGACTTAAATGAAGTCAGTTTCATTTCCCCATGACATTTTAGGAATTAAAATAGGAATTCATAATATTGGAATTAAAGTTAACCTTGTTTTTTGTTTATTTTGATTATTTTGCAGTAAGGTGAACTGAATACAGGGCTTTCACATATTAAGCAAATGCTCTTCCATTGAGCTACATTTCTAGCTCAATCCTGTTCCTTTTTGATGGTGATATCAGGTCTGAGGGAGTTCTTGAAATTGACCAAATATTTAGGCAGTACATAACTCCACCAAACAGACATGCAAAAATTACCCATCCTAGGCTTTATATACAATTGTCCTCCAGTATTCAGGAGAGATTGACTCCAGGATACTAAATTGACCCTCGGATTAACTCTTGGATTCTAAAATCCAAGATGCTCAAGTCCCTTAAAATGCACCCAATACTTCCATATGTTATGTCTCTCCTTTGGCACATTTTAAAGCCAGTTTGTCTATAATGTAAATATAAAAATAGTTGTTATATTGTTTTGTTAGAAAATAATGACAAGAAAAATAAATCTTCAGAAAATGAGGTGCAATTTTATCTGAATATTTTTGATCAGTGGTTGGTTGAACATGCAGGGACAACTGTATCTGTGTACATGAGTGTGTATCACATTTGTATGACATATGAAATCTAAGGTTCAACAAAAATTATTGTACTGTATAAGCCCTACTGCCTAAGTACCTAGTATGAATTACAAAAAAAAAAAAAAAAAAAAAATTCCAGAAACAAATGCATGTGAGTACAACTGGATCTTTGTTTTTGCTATTGTGCATCCTGGATTAATTTTTTATTAGGTGGGATATTTTAAGTCATCTTCAAATAAATATATGACATTTACTTATTGTTAGATGGTGATCACATTTTATATGAATGTTTCTTAATATAACTTGCATATTAAAAATTTAAAAAATATTATTTTTATTTATTTATAGCTTCAAAAACTGTAGTTATTACCACAAATCTCAGAGCATCCTTGCTGATTAATTGTCTAGCCACCAGTTTTATTCATCTTGTGGAGTCCCTGGGTGATGGTGTCCTTTGCTTCAGCTTCTGAAACAATCACAACTATCTCTACTTTATATACCTCATATGTTCATTGCTTCCTGTAAAGATCACAGAAGTGTTGAGAATATGAAATATAATTCAACACTTCTAAAAATACATCTGTGATTGCAGAGTTGTCTTCAAGGCATTTATCTTAAATTACGGTTTGACATAGCATTTAGCAAACCACAATTGATGATTCTAATCCTCCAGGCTTGATTCCATAGCGCTTTTCACATCAAAATATGTAAAATTTTAATCTGAATGAGGTCAGCAAAATAAAGACCAAAAAGTCATGGATTGCAGTTTTGTTTGTTTTTTAATATTTTTTTTAGCTGTTGATAAACCTTTATTTTATTTATGTATATATGGTGCTGAGAATTGAACCCAGTACCTCACAACTGCCAGGGAAGTACACTACTGCTGAGCCCCAGCCCCAGCCCTAGCCTCAGCCCCAACGTAATGCAGTTTTTGAAAACTATTGTTAAACATAAAATGTTTTCCATGAACAAAAGCATAGACAGTTGTCTATGAGATCTGAAAGATGAGATAATTTCTGTCTTTCCTGTCAATTTCTTTATACTAATTATGATCTGTTTCCTATTTCAATAGAGCAAAAGTATAACTAGGTTGTAGCAGATATAGAAAGCATGCATAGTCTACATTAGGCTGGACACTTATTAAGATATTCTTGAATGAAACCCTAAGATTTAGATTAAAATGGTATCGCTGGCCTCTTTTAGATCTGATGCTGGAGAGGCAGCACCTGGCAACATCGCATCCAGCAAAAGACCCTGTGAAGCCTTAAGGAGAACTTGGGAGATTGGGGAGAAGATTACAGAAAGATAAAAACCCCGAAGAACAAGTAATCCAGACCTAAAGTGTTCAGATTTGGAGGAATCTGGTTCTATTCTCAGAACCAGCAAGCCCTTAGGGAGGATTTGTGAGACTCAGAATTAAGTTTATAAAGATAAATGCCCCCAGCGGGACAAATTTTCCATGTCTGCACTCTTAGATTTGGATGAATCCAGAGGTTTTTCTTTCAGTTCCACCAAGCAAGTTACCATTAACAGTTACATCTAAATTACAGACAGATGAGACTTTCATAGATTTTTTTCATGATCTGATAGTTGGCCATGTTGTTCTTTGAGTTTCTGGTTAGCTTTTTTGAAAATATTAAAATAAATTTTAAAACACATAATTAGGATATCTTTACTGCCAATTCTGGTAATTAACCACTTTTGTTTTCTGGCATTTACAAGCTTCCAAAAAAGTCACACTTTATCTGAAACCACCTAGGAATTTCCATTACAGAGTCAGGGATTTCATTTATTAGGATATGGAATGAATATATTAAAAAAGCAAAAACACTTTTTTTTCCATTCTTAAGAAAAATATTTCTTCTCTTGTATAAAGATGAGTGACTTGTTTTCTTGCACTTAGATCTTATAATATTGTTACATGGTTTACATCAACAGAGGGCAACATTATAGACTTAGAAAAAAATGGGTCATATGTCCTATTATTTTCCTTTTTAACTTATTTTTAAGGCTACTCCTGCATGCTTTTATTAATAATATTTATTCCATAGGCAGTTCTCTTTAATGAAAACAAAAATAACTACTGGTCTGGCCACTGTAATGAGTTTGCAATCAATGTTAAAAGCTATCAAAATATTCAGCTATCTATTATATTTGTTTTAGGCCCAGAATAAAGAACGAACAGGATATATTAAATTACTTTTTTCCACTCTAAAATGAGTTTTCATTTCCTATTCTGCAGAATGGTTTCTCCCTTTCAACATAAGACCTAATGAATTTTAAAATCATACCAGTTCCGTCCAGAGTAGGGGGTCTTAGAACTGAATCAAAAACAAAATAGGGATGTCTTGTGTCTTTGTATCCAGGTGTTTGACCTCATCTCATTTCCAACTGCCTTCAAGGGCACAGATATCTGTTCCCAAGCAACACTGTGCCCTGACATCTGGTCCTCCTAGAGGAGGCTGTGAAGAGACATTTTAAAATTGGAAAAGAAAAATATACAGGTATTTAGCATTGGGGAAACAGAATGATGTGAGCTGGAAAAAGAAGACATTCATAAGGATGCATTAGTAAGAAAAAGGCAGAGCCAAGCTGACTGTGAGGTCAGGAATCAAGTCTTATCTCAGGAAGGTTTTTCCCCCTCAGTACTTAGAATCCAACTCAGGGCCTTCCTTGCTTCTGCTAGGCAAGGGTTCTATCACTGAGCTGCACCCTACCTCTTTTCTTTAGTTTCATTTGGAGACAAAGGGTAAGTTGCCAAGATTGGCCTCAAGCTTGGGATGCTCCTGCCTTAGCCTCTGAGGATCACAGGAGTGCACCATCATGTCCGGTTTATAAAGACATTTTAAAGCAGAGTATAGGTTGCCAACCTACAGACATTCTCTGCCAGGGTTTTTTTTTTTAACATGGTTTATTTACATCCAGAGCAAAGTTGTATTTGTATATTTAATATGTAGGATGTCTTAATCCTAAGGAGGATGTAGAAATGAGGACATTAAAGGATACAAGAGTCTGACATGAGGTTATAGATGAAAGGAGGACCCTGAGATGCCCCACGACAGTAGTAAGAGAAGTGGCTCTTGATTACCCAGCAGCTGGGGAAGGGAGAGGTAAATAAGAATGTACCTCAACTGACAACTGTATTGGGATTGGCTACTGTTTTATGCAGGTTGGTTTTTGAAAGAAAACATGGCATTTTGAAAGTAAAGTTAACATAATTCCTCTATTAATGGCTGACATTTATGCATTAATGTATTATGCTAATTTTATTACCAAAATTTCTTCAGTCTATGTATCTATCTTATTTGAGTTTGGCACCATTCTGAGAGAACAATTCCCTCATTGTAATTTATTTGTGAAACTAATACATCAATATACCTAACTTAAATATGTCTTGATTAACCAATTTGTGTTCTCTTCTTTATATACTCTAAAATTAAGTAAGTAGATTCATATTATTTTCTAAGGTTTCTTAATATATGGTGGACATTTTTAAAGATGAGTCATCTAACTGAAAAATTTAGTTCTTTCCTCATTTGTTTTCCTTTGTCTCAAGAATCACTGACTATATGTATTTACTTATAGGTAATTTCAAGTTTAACTGATATACAAAGAACTGCACATATTTAATATGGACTTTTTGATGAGCTGAACATAAACAAACAGCTGTAATAACACGACCACAACCAAGATAACGAATATATCCAATACCTGCCAAACTTAAACACCATAGTACTTTTATTGACATGCCTTGAAAAAAAAATCACATCATGTGTTTTCTCTGTTTTTATGGAATTTTGATTCCTGCTATTCTACCATGGCCAGAAGTAGAAGTTTTTCTAAGAGCTTAGAATGTAGTTGTGGATGAGTTTGCAAAAATGAATAAAGGCAAAATGTGCAGAACAGCACCTGAGTACATGTTAAACTGTGCATGACTCTGTCTCCAGGAAGCTACGTTAAAAGGAAGAATTTAATTTCAAGCAATAATTGTATGAAGTTATTGGATATCTGATAACAGAGTATGTTTTACATTTCCAATAAAGATCAAATAGGAGATGACGGGAGGACAGATTACAATCTGTGACAACAGATTTTTACATCACTTCCAGCTAAAGCTGTTATGGTTCTAAAAGGCATATCAGCTAGTTTAATATGAGTGGCATTTGTGAAATACACAGGTTTTTTAAAGCACCACTTAAACACCTGTGTCCCTCTTCTTTCTGTCAGGAGGGAGTTTTGGCCGCCCTAGGTCACAGATGTATCCGTTATAGCAGAGCTTCCCCGTTCCATTCCAATACGGAGTAGATGCATTTCTCTCTACTCCTCCATCTGAATACAGCCCCCAAACCCTTGAAATTCCAAACAAAAATGCATAAGAAATTCTGAAAATAGAGAGAAGAGGGCAGACTGGCCAGAGACTTTGGAACCTGAGGAAAACATGGCAGTGAATTCCTTGGGTCTTCTCTTTATCTCACATACATTTTTAGATAGAGAAACCACTAACCCAGAATTAACCCAGGATTCCAGGCAGAAAGGAAATGAGGTTCCACAAAAGCCCACTTTCTCCAGTCAAAGGTCCAGGAAAGGATACACCCAGGAAGACAAACAAAACAAAGCAAAAAACTTTAATGTAATAACTACACACCCTAGCCAAACACGATGGGGAAAAAATCCACTTTCACTCTCACCAACAAAGGCCACCTAGAAGTCCTTGGTTTTGACCTTCGCCAGGCTACCACCAGGCATCCCTCTACCTCCTTCCCACGCCGTGGGGGAGTAAGCCAGGGACGGTGAATCTTGGACATCACTAAGGTCATGAGGCAGCTCTTGTCCTCCCAGCCAGGATGGCGTCAGCTGAGGTGTTGTGGGGAGTGTTGTGAGAAGCCACCTCCACTAAAAAATCACAGGCAGTTCTCCCCACCCATAGTACCAAGGGAGAATGAATGAAGGACCTGAAGATTCACCCCAACCTGGAGATAAGAGGCATTGTGATGTCGGAGGAGGCCTGACATAGCAGATTCAGCATCCCATACCTTAATGCACAGATAAACAGGATACCACTGAAATGTCTCAGCATACACGAGTGAGGCAAACACCCTCTTAAATAATACAACTGACAAAGGCCAACACTGAGAAAACGTGAAAATTGGAATCATCTGGCAAGGATTATAAAATGCTTTGATAAAAATTATAAACATTCTTGAAACAATCAAACAATGGAAAAGTTCAGCAAAGACATGCGAGATATAAAGAAGATCCAAATGAAATTTTTGTAATTAAAGATAAAGTAAGCAAAATAAAAATACTCAAAGGAATGGACTCAACAGCAGAGTATAGAAGACAAAGGAAAGAGTGAAAATCAGAACAAAATAACCCAGTATGAACAACAGAGAGAAAATCAACTAGGGGAGGAAGAAAAAGAACCTAGTCTCAGGAACATGTAAAAATTGTAACAAAAGATCTAGTACTCATGCCATGAAAGCCCAACAAAAAGAGATGGAAGAGGGTGGAACTTGGGGTGAAGCTATTCCAAGGAATAATTGCTGAAAGGTCTTAAAAGGAGTCAAGGTTTCTATTTCTGGTTGACTGCCAGGCAATATAAAGGACAGGGATGGTATTGGAGGGAGTTTTGGCTGCCAAGAAAATTTTGTGTTGACAGCACATCTCTGCTTCTTGCCTCAGTGCTAAACATGTTAATCTGCACATGTAATAAATGCAGTGCACACTTGGTTCCAATTTCGAGTACTGTGCTATAGTTTTGTGAGATACAATCATCAGAGGAACCTAGTTGAAGGGTAACCAGGACCTCTCTGTACTACTTGTGCAACTTCCCAGGGAACCAAATTATTTTAAAATGGAATATTAAAAGTACCTACTATAAGGATTTTATGTTTCCTGTACCCCTCATGAGTTTGCAGTAAATTATAGGGGGTTGTGATTTGAAGTGGATATCAGGAGATCCAACTGTAGTCGATGCTTTGCAGAGTAACAAGCTGTATATCTTGATAACGTATCTTGACTTTTCTGTACTTTAGTTCCCTTACATATGAATAAAAGGTTGAGATTGGATTTCGGACGCATCTCTAGATTTCTGCTGTGATGATTTTGTCAAAGGAAGCAGTCATTTCTCCAGCATTAACTATGTGCAGGTGGCACTAGGAATTGTTCTTCACTCAGGAATTACAATTTCAGGAAACTTCATGGCAACCTTGTGGATTAAGTTAAGGATGCGGAAGGGGCTTCCTGCCCAGTAAGACTCCCAGAGGCTCTTTCCATTATCACTCAGTTATGGAAGCTGTTAATAAAAGGTCACAAATGTATATCCTGGTTTGCTTAGGAATGTGTATCATGCAAGTTCAAAACTCTGAAATTAAGGAGATAAAGGAAAAGCTAAATATGGAGCTTGAAAGACAGAATTTGTTCTTTGACGTGGTTCAATTTCAATCCCCAGAGAAACCAGCCAACTGTACTGATATTATTTTATCATAAAGAATCCATTTGAAGATGCTTATTAACTCTGAGACTCTTCTGCTTGGCATTTGAAACTATTAAAATAAACACTTCTGTGATTATTGCAATTTGAAATATTACTTTGTCAAACCGTTGAACCTGAATTTATAGCACAGGTGTTAATGAGGCATGAAAACTTTTCAACCTGATTTGCAGTTGCAAGATTCTCATATTTCACATCAGTATAATTTCTTTGTTTACATAATGTCAAGGAAGAGAGTATTATATTTGTGTGTACTTCATATTGGATTATCAAACTAATAGAACTTCAGGGGGCTGTTTTAAAATAGTAAATTGACTCTAAAATAAATAAAACATGAGAGAAAAACTAAAACATTGTCTTTGGGAGGGTCATTCATAACTTGGCAAACACTGCTGCTGCTGTTTCCTCTCAAGTTCAAAAACATACATTCCTTCTATCAAGTAAGAATACAGTTAGCTCTTGAGACAATATATCTCCCTTTGATGAAGCTCTGTTCTTGGCATGATTGGACTGTGACATACATTCTCAATTAAGTAATAAAAGTTAAGCCCAGGGCAGCATTTAAAATCATGTTAGTCCATCCGTTTGTCCCTTAAATGTGAGATTCAGCATCAGTGTAACAGAATCATGGGAATTTAAAATGTGACATGACAAACATAGCAAGACCCATTTTCTCAAACGAATTAACAAGTATATTTACAAGATATAGCTATTAATTTCACTTGTTTCAAAAGATGACTTTAAAAGCTAACTGAAAATAAAATAAAAAATTGGTCTTATTATATGTTGAGACAATAGTTAGTCTAAAGTTTCTTTTTGAATGCCTAAAAAAAAAAAAGATAAGTGCCTGAAATTAATATGCTCTATACAGAGCTGGACTTGGGTAAATTTTGTAAGCAGTCACTTCCATATTAGTCTCTTGAACTTTCCCATGATATCAAACCATAAAAACAATGGGATGCTTGTTGAATAAAAGCAGGACTCCCAGGTGACAGGATGGCATATTGCAGGTAGATTTCTCTCCAGCCTTCTAAATCAGTACCCACAAAAGCTGCTCAAGCATTCTGTGTGGTAAGAAATATTCAGAGTTGGAAAATAAATCTGCAGGTAACACACACATCTGAGAGTCAAAATTCACCAATTCTCCCTCATGGTGAGAATGCTGTGTCTCACAGCTTCGCTTTCATCTCTCCCCCTAGAACCAACTATCCTTTTTCTTAGCTCTGTGACCACCAAGGCAAAGAATAGTAGGGATTTGTATTTAAGAATAAGCACTCACTGGTGGGAATCTGACCTCACAATGCTCTGAAGAAAGTGCTCTTGTGATTGTTTTCTAAAAACAAACAAACAAAAAAACAAAAACAAAACAAAACAAAATATGGCTTTCCCCTGCCACACCCTCAGCTCATGCACTGAAGGGAAGAGTGTCTAGATTATATATCATGCAGAAGATTTTTCTAGATAATGTGCAGCTAGATGGGATATTAAAATGCTTACAGCCACCATCCTCTGACTTGCTTTAGTAATGACCTAGTGATTGTTACCCCGATTGTTTTCTGTTCTTTTTTATGCTTGCTTCATATGGAGTCACACTACCATGATTATTATGGAAGCAAAACAGCTTTTACTTAAAAAGATGCACACTCCATTCATGTCGCCTCATGATTTCAGTCTTGCCCTCGGAAATCTTTCTCAATTCACAGTCGAGATCAATTAATTTAGTAAGAGAGATTTATGATTCCTTGCAGCTCCGGAGTTAATGTGATGCTTATTTTTCCACAAAGTATCAATCAGCAAGGCACAACTCAGTCACTTCACCAAGACTGATCCCATTAATGGAGTGATATTTTAAAGAGTCTAAGTTGCCTACAGTGAACTTCCTAGTCAAGATACCAGAATTCCATTTAACAAGAAGAGTCAGATGTAGTAGGACTTCAGGCTAACCTAGTATTCATAAAATCTCCTACATTCCTGCTCTGAAGCAATACTTAGTAAACCTTTCCTAAGGTTTACTATCCACTTACCACTCTTCCTTGCTCCTCCTCTTTGCTCTGTTAGTTCCCATATTGATTTAATACAGATTTTGAAAATGCTGCTAAAGTGGACATATAAAATTGGAAAATAGTCTAGATAATGCAAACAACAGCTAGAAAAGAAACTATAAATACACACAAGCACGTATATGTGCACACACTCTCTTAAGTTATTTGATTCCCTAGTGGGAAATGTTTTGCCTTGAACAAATTAGAGAAAAATCTCTCCACGCAGTACTTACTCTGCTAGTAATCTGGAAATACTCTCTAATAAGAGTCCCATTTTACTGCATATGAAATTGATTAATCTAGGCTTATAGGAAAAAGGTTATTTTAATAATTAAAATGATATTGTGTCACAAGAATGAACAAGGATGAGTAGACATGGAAAGGAATTTGGGTTGTGATTACATGTTTGTTTGTCCCAATTTACCATACATCCAGCAGGGACTGAGGCAGGCGCTATGTGACCCTTTGTTGCCCCATGACAGCTGTAAACAGCAGTCCTGAAAAGTGAGCTCCTCACTGCGCTTTGGCACATGAGAGGGTCAGTTTGTGCATCCTTTGCTCTGTTCCAACCCGAGGGAAAAACCTTTAATGACCCAGGGTGAAATCTGACCCTTTCTAGAAAATAGACCAACATACATTGGGAGGAAATTCCTCTTTCATGGATTGATGTTCGCAGACAGACCCTGGCACAGGCTCACTCATGGTGCTGCTGACTCTCTGTGAGCAGTGGCCCTCCTGGGGATGGCTCATCTATTGCTGAGGGGCAGGAAAGGTGTCCACTGCAGAGCCAAAGACCCAGGGTACTTCTGGGATTCCCCATGGCAGCTCATGTTTCACCTGGGCCTTTAAGTCACCAATAAGCCTTCTTTCTACATCAGTTTCGTATTCCTGTGAATACAGTTCATTTTTACTGTGTTTTAGAAGCAGCAATTTCCCAAAGAGACCTTCAAATGTCCTCTGAGTCCTTCTCCCAGTTCCTTCCACCTCTTCATACCCATCTCACCAATAGCACACTTAATGACAGAATTAAAAACCTATGTGCACATACTTTAAATTTTAAAACAAGCATTCCAAAGGCATCAGAAGTATATTTGATGCCCTGAAAGCAAGAAGATAAATACAACCCCTCCAAAGTGGAAGGGAGAAAAAAAAAACTTTCTACCTAAAATTTTCTACATAGCTATTTTATCATTTAAAACTGTGGGTAAAACCAATATATTCTTAGGCATATCAGACTTCAAAACTTTTGCCATACGCAGACATGCATGCACAAAGTATTTGAAAACTACTCGGAGAAAGTACTCTAATGAGAGGATAAATTCTTCTGGAAGGATGAGTAATGAGGCAGGGGATGTGAGGGATGCACAGATGCACGAAGGTCCCTGTCGTGCTTTGGGAACATCTGATGCATTATCAAGTTTCAAGTGAGAAAAGGTGACTGACAATCTTGGCGTGTTTCACCTTTGCCCAGCTTACCATTTACTTTTTTTTTTTTTTTCTGAAGATCTTCCAGAGAAAGAGGTAATAGTGCCAAAATAATAATAATAATAATAATAATAATAATAATAATAATACACGTGTGATCAGATGTCTGTTCTCACAGTTGGAGACAGCAGAGTGGGGGAAGGGAAGACAAGGCAGAGGTGCTAAGAGAGGGTCAGAGAAAGATGCTCTGGACCTTTCTCAGGAAGCGTCTGTGTATCATGGAAAGAAATTACAGAGGAATGTGAGATTGAAGAGCTAAGTCCTTTCCCGATAGACCCCAGGGAGCCAGAGAGATGCTTGCTAGGTTAGACCTCTGGGTTCATCTTGCAGACCCATCCTGTGGGATGGAAAGCAGAGGATGATCTCCATGCCCATATGATGGAGTCAGATGGACAGAAAGGACACTCTAGGGGCACTGGAATCCAGGACAAAACAGTGATGCACTCTTCAAATGATACCCGCACTTGACCACATCATGGATACTCAGCATCTAGCATAACAGGGGCCCCCGGAACTGACTCACAACACCAAGGAAAGCATTTATTTTGCTAAGCCAGAAGAATAGGGCTTTAGAAAGATGTTCAGCTGGGCACAGTAGAGCACACCTGTAATCTCAGTGGCTCAGGAGGCTGAGGCAAGAGGATTGCAATTTGGAGGCCAGCCTTGGCAATTTAGCCTGGCTCTAAGCAACTTAGTGAGAGCCTGTATCAAAATAAAAAGGACTGAGCTCTAGCTCTGTAGCTCAGTGATAAAGCACACCTGAGTTCAATCCCAGTACAAAAAAAAAAAAAAAGAACATTAAGATATTAAGTTGCCTTATGGATAAAAGTTCTTGCATAGCTGTTTTTTTTTTTTTTTACTGTGACAACTACATAATCATTGTATATTCATAGCTAAAATTTCAACCTGAAGTTTTCATACTAAGTTTTAAATAAAGGCCTAAAACATTTATGAATACATCTTAGTACCATCTCTGCTCTCTCCAAATTATTCACGTATAAGTGAAGCACACTTGAAATTTTGGCTCTTATTTTAGAAGTGTAGGACAAGTTGTCAATGTAATCTTTTGATTTACATCCAATGGGAACTAGAATAAATTGTGAGAAATTCCAAATGTGCAATCAACTGTCACCTTAAGTATTTGGCATAGATAACACCTCACTTAACTGGCATCTCTGCCCTCGATTCCAACACTGAATTTTTCAGTTCAATTTTTTTTTCAATTTTTCAATATCTAAGTGGACAAGATATGGATATGAAATAATAAATATAACAGAATCAGAGTACGAATGTACTTGCACTACTACAGATTAGACTCTTAGGTATTATGGTTTTAATAAATTTGGGGAAAATATTAAATAGTATAAATAGCTTTGGCTCACTCATTATCATTAAAATATAAAACAATGTGATGTTGTGGAATATTTACATACAGGTGTTATTTTGGTAGAAAGCTAGATAACTTTCCCCAGAGAGTCTGATAAAACATTTACACACACAGACAGTATATTCAGCATGACTTTAATCTTCACATCTTCTCACAGGTCAGAGACATATCTACCCACTTCATTAAATGTCAGGCTATGCTGCTATTTCACAGTCATTATCTTAAGGACTTTCATTACATTCTTTGGATTTTAAATTGAATGTCAGATAGAATTTGAGTGAGAGAAAAATACAGATTGAGAATTTCTTAGGAGAAAAGTTAATGGGTAAGTTTTGTTACTTATCATACACCTTACTGAATGTTAGATTCAATCAATTTTAAATGACCATACTTTAAATGAAGCATAGTCTTCTTTATTTACTTTAACTTCCCCAAGCTTCTTATCAGTGAGATGCATGTTTACAAAACTCAATTCAAAAACTGGAGGGACTTTTATGACAAACCTTGAAATACTCATGTTAGCAACAGTACCGAGGATGTGAATATGGAATTGCTGCAGTAATCAGCAGGAGAGATTGCTTAAAAAAAAAAAAAAAGAAAAAAAAAAACTTCAAAGCACCTAGGAAAGCTGGAATCAAGGTGCCCAGAGGACTGGCAAGAGTCACTCTGCTGCAAGATGCTACATGAAATAGTGTGCTGCTAAGCACTTGACTAGTGTATCAGAGGAAAGGTAACATCACCTTGGTGTATGTCTATGAAACTGACAAAAAAAAGTTTTAAAAAAATGAAATGCCTTAAACACAGGACATATAAAAAGAAGATAGATTCCATTTCTCTAGGCAAAAATGGTCCCCTAGGAACAAAGATGTGTCAGATTATTCTTTTTAATAAACGATCCCCAAATAATATAATAGAATAACAACTTTATGAATTATCTTTTATTATTTGAAAAATGCAGTGTAAAGATAATATAAATAAACTAGAGGAAAACTTTGTTAGGGTATGGGGATGAGCTGAGGAATAGGAATGATTTTGGAAAAATTTTTAAATATGCTTTATGGAGGGCTGGGAGTGTGGCCCAGTGCTGGGTGCTTTCCCTGCTGTGCACGGCCCTGGTTCCATCCCCAGAACCACAAAGTAAATAAATAAATACACTTCAGGATGATAGGCTGTAGTCCATAGATCTCTACCCAAGAAAAAGAGCCAAGAGGCCAAATGGATTCCTATTTTCCTGTGTTCACTAAATATTCACAATGAATTTTTAGAGAAACTCAACAGAAAATTTTAACTTAGTCTTTCAGATTATATCCTTGTAAAAAGATGTTTTTGTATCTCTATTATGAGGAAGAACATGAAAAATTCCAGAAAAGAACAACTAAATCAGAGATTTGGAAAATTATGAAAAAAAATCATTACTAGTATTTCAATGAGAATGACCTTCACTATAAGAAAGGGTGAAGGATGATAAAATGATTAAATGCACCATACTAAAGGAAATATAACTTTTTAGTTCATTAAAATATGTAGTATAAAACTCTGAAGGCAATATTTGGACAAATAAGAGCCTGAGCTCACTTCTTTATCCAGATCTGTTAAGTAACTTATCATAAAGTTAAAAGAATCCTAAAACAAATAAGGAGAAGATGCATTTGAAAATCAGGGGTTCATAAACCAATTCCAGCAAATATCAGATCAAAGAGATCTCAACAGATACTTGTGGGGGGTGGGTAAAAGTTTTCTATAGTTAAATAAGATTGGGATATGAGACCAGGTTAAGAATTCCTTTACTGTATGGCATCTAAGATCTTTTATATATAATATGCATTATGTACAATTGTATGACCAATAAGGCTTACTTTTGTTTTGATACAAAGCCCTGAATGAATGCCCAATGTCTTACACAGAGAGGCTTATGCATCCTTCACACTACAACTTCATCATGAGATAGCTCTGCTGCTCTGTCCCACAAGGACCCCTGGCTGATGGACACACTATCTTGTGTTGCACTGTATGCATCCTGGAGCTTCCTCTGTTACCATGGTAACAAAAGAGGGACAAAAACAAAACAAGAGGGATTGGAGAATCTCCTCCTAGCCTAACACCCATTTCAATTCTGCTTACATTTTATTGGCTAAAAATGGTCAGAGTCCATGCCCAAGGAAACTGGAAAATACAAGGAAAGAAACAGAATGTTTGGTAAGCATTAGTATCTTTACTAATGCTTATCTTTACTACTTGGAACATTTCAGAAACTTACTTTAGTGTAGAATTATTTTTAGTGGAGCATTTTATAGGATTAAGTGTCAGTGAAATACAATTTTGGAAATTCTGATTTAAACCAGCTTTTGTTTAACAAGAACAATATTTAAGCTATGTGTTTATAATTCAGCCATAAGATTTCATTATAAAATCATTGAACAATGGGAAATGGATGCCACCTTAAAATTAAAAAGCTAGGTAACATAAAATATAATTTTTATTGGATATGACACTTATTATTTTATTCTGTTAGTATTCTGCAAACAACCTACTTACACACAGATGAACTCTGTTTATATATTTATAGGAATAGTTTCAGTATTTAGAACCACACTTAAAGAGATTTTCTTCCTTCCAAAATTACTACAGTGATAATGTTAAGAATTCTTGTCTTTGATACTGCTTGTCAATCGGGAAATCTGTTTCATATTCTCCAGTATTCAATATCACTGAACAACACAGTGTATAGTACATGTTCATGGAATTCATACAACAAGCAAATTATATATTTATTTACTTATTTATTGGTGCTGAGGAATGATCCCAGGGGCATTTTACCACTGAGCTACATTCCTAGCCCTTTTCATTTTTCGTTTTGAGACAGGGTCTCATTAAGTTTCTGTGGGTCTTGCTAAGATGCTGGCTTTGAACTTGCCATCCTCCTGCCTCAGCCTCCAGAGAGAAGCTAGGATTACTGGCATTACCACTGTGCCTGGCCAACCAGCACTTTACAATGTTCTAAGAAAGTATTGTTTAGGAATTTCATAAACTATTTTTATAGTACATCCTTCAAATTCAAGATTAGATTCATACACACACACACACACACACACACACACACACACAGTTTTAGAATTTTCTCTTTTCAGAAGAAGAGTAATCTCTGTTTTATATCACCTCCAAACTGGTTGTTTTAGCTTCTCTTTAAATATTTATCATTTTGCTTTATGTAACCTATTGGGTTATTATAAATATACTGAATTATTTTAATTGCTATAACTTTCTTTGATCTCTAACTTATTCTGATGAGATGACTATTTGTTTTGCTTTTTAAAATAAAATATTTTTGTTTTGTCTTAAATTTGGAGAACTCACCAACTAAAAATATCCCATAATAGATGTGTATTTTCCATATGTATTGGGAGAAAGACTGAATCCACATTTTCATTACCACTAGCAAAACCTATGTAGTCTCAATTTACCACTGAAAATAATTAAGTTCATTCACTCTCCAACTCTCTGCACAGACATGTCTAACATCACCAAGAGTATAAGAACATAGTTAATACACATTGTTTGATTATTCAACTAACTCCAGAAATGTCAAACTGTCAATATGTAAAAAGAGATTACAGAAGTTTTACTCATTTCCTCATCACACACACAGATATGTGCACGCACATGTGTGCACACACATATACACACACATAAAATAGTGTGTCATAAAATCTTCACAGTATTATGTTGATTTAGACTTATGGTTCATCCTGTCCCAAAGTCTATTTCTGAGAGAGACATATGACACAAGTTATATAAGATTAATACTATCTTCTACTGTAAATTCAAAGTACCACACATTTTCTCAACTGTCATAGTTTCTGTGAATAATTCATTTTTATAACAGGGATATAGGTTCAATAAATGATGTATACAGTGAAATTAAACAAGCTTGCATTTCAGATTGAACCAGTCTGGGTAAAATACCATGTGTATTATTTACTAGTTGTACATGTATTTGGGGATTGAATGAAGCAATAGAATGCTCATGTGTTTATATTGCAACTTGCTCCATTTCCTCACTTAACTTTTAAAAAATACATGATCCCATGCCTATATCTTGTTATAAAGGAAGGAAGTAATTGTCCTAAAACATATCTACAAATAAAAGCATTGAATAAAATGTCTTGAGATGCATATTTATGAAGATGTGACTAACATCTACATCATACACACATTTTACTGAGTCAGAAGCACTAAGTGCTTATGGTAATATGCATATTCATATTCATATTCCAAAACATCTCTGAAGTGCAGGTATTATCAATCCACCTTTACATACAAGGAACTGAGGTTAAAAAGTTGTGCTAGAGATCTTAAAGCCAGTAAGTGGCTGACGGAGGTGGAATGAGATGTTAAGTCTAACATACTCCACATCATTTGTTCTTAAAAACTACTCTCACAAAGGCTGTGATTATTTTAGCTCCAAGTAACAAGAGGCAGAACTAAAATGAAGTCTTCAAACTAGGAGCATGGATTCTTTAGTAAGATCTAGAAATAGCTGGTACTAGCTCATGCCATTTATTTTCCTGCAGAGGTGAAAGGGGGGATTAAAATGATAATTTATTAGAAGCATTGCTAAAAAACATTATATTCTTGGTACAAAGTTTTTTATTAAAAGAAGTCAGTACAATATGATGCTAATAGCACTAAATTTTAAGTTAGGCTATCTTCATTCCACATTTTCTGTAATCTTTTCACAAGCTAGTGAGAAGGCAACTTAATTAACCCTCTGACCATGAAGATCTCCCTCATACTAGAAATTCCTCAAAAGGAGAAACTTCATTTTATATATTGTTTATTTTTTTTCATGAAACAAAGAGCTTTCAGGCTCCTGAGTTACATGGCAGAGAAAGGAAGTTCACATTACTATGAATGACACCTTTTAGACGCATAATTGAAGAGTTATGCATGGTGGCCCTGAGGGCCTGACACATTTAGGATTCAATAAATTCTGATGAAATCCATTCTGAATTGCCAATAGTCCCCCCCTCACATTAACTGAGTATAAAACTATATATATATATATATATCAGATAGCTAACTTACTGCAAAATAACATACCGATTATTCTGTTTTGATTTCTATTTATGCCCTCTCTAGTATCACTTCAATCCATTGCTGAAATAGCTCAGCAGTCACCATATAATTGTGGTAGTATTTGTAACAATATTGTTCTTTTATAAACATAAGTGGAATCTGATTCAAGCATTTTTTTCTCACACCTTTCCTGAAGAATATCCCAGCATTCAAACCCTATTTTATAAGCCAACTTCCACCACTGACATATACTTGGAGTTATGGAATTAAAATAAGCTACAGGGTAAAGATAATTTTAATTCATGCTTGAAAGGTTCAGATTGCTGTAAAAACGAGCCCATGAATTCAGAGGGCGTGCTGACATTCATGATAATGTAGACTCTGAGGAGGCAACAATAAACTTGAGTCACACTAATAAATAAGAAAACTAATAAGATTGCCTCCTTGAAATTCCATTGACTACTTTGGCTCTCCCTTTTATGTCACTTTATTGGGTAGAACCAATCCAAAGGAAACCTCACAGTGTAATTCTCTCATGAATCCTCTTGCAGATTTAGATTGGAATGGTATCTGGTCATAAAAAAAAAAAGCCATTAAATGCTACAATGAACACCATCCACTAATCCCCATGTATCATTTGTGAAATTCAGAGTCTGTTTGGCCAAAATAAATGTGTCTTTGCCTTTAAACTGTCTCTGAAGGTGCTGTCTGAACACCAGCCCAAGCCCTGTCTCCTCTGGAGGAGAGAAGACCAAGTGGCAGAAACCTTCACTTTGACCGCAGGGAACACATGCAAAGGGGTTTTCTGGAGAATAAAGGGAGTTTTTAAAACGCAGAAGCTGTGATTAAGTTCTCTGCTCATACCTGCAAGGACGAGCCACTCCTAAGGTCACCTTTGGGCGCATTCATTCATTCGCTGCGCTGCAGGGGGACCCTGGCTGTTCCCACCAGGGGCACATGAGCTTTTCCTGGTACTGGGACAACCGCACAGCCCAGGGGGGCGAGGGACCTCCCATGTGAGAAGCAGCTCTTTGTACTGCTTTTCACTTGCCCACATTTCTTTGTCCAGAAGAAAAAGAAAAAGAAAAAAAAAGTTAAATGAAAAATATATTTTTGAGTTCCTATTATAAAAGAACGGGGTACGGATAAAGCTTTTTTCAAATTCCAGCTTCAACCACACCCCCAGCCCTGATTCCAGTTGGATCTTTCATTGCACCCAAGAGGTTGGTCTTCAGCTTGCCTAATCTCCATTCCCCAAGCACCTCGTCAGCACCTCCTTGGAATCACTGGGATGAGCTTTCAATTAGAACGCATGGACTTGACCCTAAACAAATTATGTTAAAAGAGACCACAAGGTAGCTGTTCTGTTTTTAATTATTAATTTGATTTCTTTCTGTGTATACAAAGGCCCCAGTGATCACCTGTAGCAAATATGCTAAATTCAATTTAGCAGGGAGTACATGGATATTGGGATCATTAATCACCCTATGTTCTGGGCTGGCCAAATGCTTTGCAGTCAGAACAAAAACAATTACTATAGAGGACTGATGTTTTGTTGGAACAAGCCATTTCTTAGTATAGAAAGAAAGAAAAGTCAGCCGCTTCCAACAAAATTGTCTGAGGGTCGAGCCGATTTTTGGTTGCATTAGCTTTGGTCTCTGTGGAGAAGGACGTAGGCGGTGGAAGAATAGCAGCTTAGTAGATGCACCTGTACCACATCAAGGCTCCAGCCCCAAGACCCCGGAGCTCAGGTTCTTATGAACCAACATGGTCAACTACAGTGGATAATATACGTAATCAAAAGTTTCAACTAGCACTGTTGTCTTTCTCTTCACACTTTAGAAAGAAGAAACAAACAACAAAATTTATCTACTGGTGCACCTTAAAGACCAAATGGACCCTTTGCGGCCACTAAACCACATGTTATCTTTTTTACCAAATGAAGAAAGAGATTAAGTGGCAAAGTTGGGTAGAACCTTCATTTTCTATGTCACCAAGTTCCTTCCACCAGGAGAGACCACAAAATTATTTGAAAAACATGGACTTATTTTTTTAATCACTGAAGAGCATCCAACATAATTTTTGGTTGTATCGCTTGTACATTTACAATGTGAATAATTTCAATTTAGAAAAAAAAAACAGAGTGTGGAATGATCAACAAATGCAGAATGGAGTCACTTATTATCTTGAATTTGCTGCCACAAGGAAGAAAAACAATGCCTTCACCTTTTTTGCACTGAACCACTGAGCCACATCCTCAGCCCTATTTTGTATTTTATTTAGAGGCAAGGTCTCACTAAGTTACTTAGAGTCTCCCTGTTGCTGAGGGTGGCTTTGAATGTGCAATCCTCCTGTCTCAGCCTCACAAGCTGCTGGGATGACAGGCTTGCGCCACTTCACCGTGCACCTTCGCTTGTTTAATATGTAAAAATAGTGAACATGACTCAAGATAATTCATAGCAAGATGTTCTCTGAAAAAGTATAAAAAGCAAGTCTATTTGCTTAATAATTACAGAAAATGCCATCTGATTAAATGGTTTTCTTTTTTATATACACACACACATTAGAAGTAACTTTGTTTATGATAATTTCTTTTTTGTAATCCCTTTTTATAAAAAGCCAATGCTTGGGGATTCCTGCTCTTAATGACTCTTCAGGAGGACCACCATGAGAAAGGTCTGTTCTTGCCGCCTTTAGGGATTGTAGATTTGTTTCTCCTGCTCACGGGACCCCAAAGAGTGAGGAAAAGGGAAGGATGAGCATAAAAATATTTTTCTAATCCTAGGAAAATTATTTCTAAAGAATTTAGAGTTATAAGAATATGATCCCATGACTGCATTTAATACAGCAAAAAATAAACACATTAGCATAGAGATAGACACATATAACTATGAGACTTTGTCAAACATTTCTATAACTTACTAACTAGCTATGTGAATTTTGTATAAGCATTAAACTTTATGATAACTCAGTTTCCTAATTTGAAAGTGGAATAGTAATGCAACCAAACTCACAGTGCTGTTATAAAACTTCACACCAAGCATATAGCATTATGTCTAGCAAATGCTCCCACTTTACCAGTGCTGGTTGCAATCATTATAGTTATAAAACATAGAGATAATATCTGATGAGGAATAACTAAACTGATTTTATCTACAAAAGAACATAGTTCTGAGCACAGTTACTCCAAAGGGCAAAGCTCAAAATCAACAAATGGAAGATTTGGGACCACATACTTAAATAAGATCAGTGCAAATATTCTTTAATAATCAGAATTTTTATTGAACTTTATGTACTGAAGATGCTTAAGAAGATGTGTAATGAAGTTTTAGCCATATTGGAAGATATTTCTACCCATATCGCTACTAGAGGAGCATCATCGATATACTTCTGATGCTTTTGATTTCATGAAAATAAAGATCTTACTGGAATCTACATATTACCTGGATTTGGCATTTCTGTGGCACAAGCACTGGGCCCCTGACTTCAGTGTATATTTCCCATTTCCTTATACCAGATGAGGAACTTTCTCTTCAAATGTTGCATCCAAAACTGAAACTAATACTTTATATTATTTTGCTAATATAAAAAAAGAAAAACTTACAATTGTTCTGAAGAGTCTCCAAAAATAGAAGTAACATGTTTTGAAACATGTTTAATATTCAAAAGACCCTAACAGAATATTTATTATTTCCCATATTAAGGATGAAAAAATTAACTAATCTATTAAATTTCTTTTTTTTTTTTTTGGAATGGATTGATGTTGATTGAATTTTATTATCTCAGGTTCTTGATCAGATGATGTTCTAAATGTTTTCATTATTAACAACAAGCCAAATTGATCTTTAGTTTCTACTAGCACATGATATTTGGAAAATTTAAAAATATGCAGTTCTTTGATTAAAAAGAAGTGATTGGCAACCACTATTTTTCTATTAAAATAGTCAATTAAATTTTAACTGTATTAGGCACAAAAATATTTTAGAGTCATAAGCACTGAGGTGCATGGAGACCATGCTGGTCAGTTGTTCTGAGACCTGGGTAAATGCTGGGAATAGGGTGGCTCCAGGATTAGGGTGTATCCTGCTGCCTCAGGCGCCCGCTCTTTGGAGTTCCCCTTGAGTTCTTGCGGTTCTGAGAGAATTGGTACTCAGAGCCCGGTGGAGGGAGTGTATTCCCAGGGAGTGAGGGTAGAGTGCCGGTGAGAGTTCAGGAATAAAGAGTTGCTGTTTGAATCTACAAGGCTTTGTGGTGGCTCCGTTATTTTGTGCCCAACCAGACTGCGGCAGGTAAATAATGCATCAGTGGATATCAGCCACAGCTTTCTGACAATGAACAGAAGATCCACATTTGCTTAAGTATTGGTTAGACCATTTCGTGGCTACTCCTATGAAAGTTTTGATATAAAATCATCGGATAAAAGGCATATTATATTATGAGTGGAATAAATTTAAAAACTGGTTTTACCTTAGAAAATACTTTACTGTTCTCAAGACAGACCAGTTTCAGGAAAGTAGGAAGATGGTGGAGTAGAAGAGGTTGCTCTCCAAGCAGCTCCATGGTGTGAGACCAGGAAATGGGATAAACAATTTCTCAGTAAAGTTGGTTTACTTTTTTTAAAAAAGAGTGATTTACTGGGATTTAATACCAGACTCTCAGAACAGCTTTAGGGTCTTAGAAGCTTGGATAGAATAAAATAAAAACAGAAAACAAAACCTTCACCAGTGCCACAGGCAAATCAGAGAGGGGCCAAGAAAAACCACATTTCCTGTGGTGCCACAGCATATCTTGATATGGAGACACCAAAAGTATTGCTGAAATGATCCTGTGGGTAAGCTACACTATATTCTCAGGTGGAAAAGATGCTGGCTTCTCCTGGCTGTCCATGGAGAGCCAAGGCAGACTGCAACCCCCACCCAAGCTGCACAATGGAGACCTATGGGTGTAGAACAAAACCCTGGTGCCCAGACCTTTGTAATACAATCAGGGCCCAGAATCCAGACCAAATAGAGGGTGATCAGGCAACTCAGAGTGTGTGCCTTGGGGGAAAAAAGGAGAGAGAGAGAGAGAGAGAGAGAGAGAGAGAGAGAACTTTAGATGCAGAGAGCATTTTACCCAAGGGAATACAAGACACTCAGACCTGGGAGACCCTGGATTCCTCTCACCCTTTGAGTCTGGCAGTTCACAGGACCAACTTGGGGTGGAAGTGAGTGTGCACTTTGGGAGAGAGCCCAGCAGGCCAGGAAAGATAGGATTCACAGGTGACTGAGGGCAGTAAGGATTGGCTCCCTACAGTAAGAATGGGACCCAGAGCAGATCCTAGAGGTGCAGACTCCCAGCATCAATCTGAAGTTCCTGGCTCTGAAGGTGTGCAGATTTAAAATCCTCAGAACAATGGCCCCATCCCCAGGATCTCCACTGCTGGGAACTCCCCCAGAACTCTACAGCAACCCCACCCTGAGAGTGAAGCGGACAACACTTTCCAGCACCACCTCCTGCCCCCCACTTCAGACTGCCCAAGTCCAAGCATGTTGAACTCTAACCAGCAACTTGAAAAGCAACACAAAAGAGGAAGGTCTTGACAGCCTGCAGCTACTACTCTCCTGTGAAATACACTTCAAGAAAAAAATTGGAAATGACACTTGGGAACAGACAACCAACCTATATTATCACTGATAATTTTGACCACCACAACTATTTTTTCATCAAGAGCTTTATTGTGTAATTTTGTTTTTAACTATTAATTTAACTTTATCTTTGCATATAATATAAAAGATATATATATATGTATATATATATATATATATATATATATAGATATAGATATAGATATATATCACCTGTGGCACTGGTGCTGGTGAGGGTTTTTCTTATATATCACCTGTGGCACTGGTGCTGGTGAGGGTTTTTTTTCTGTTTTTATTTTATTCTATCAAAGTTTCTGAGACCCTAAGCTGTTCTGAGAGTCTGGTATTAAATTCCAGTAAACCCCTCTTTTTTTAAAAAGTGAAAAAAAATATATACACACACATATGTATATATATATTTGTCTAACTTTTCTCATTTTTAGCATTTTTGAAAAGAAGTTATTTCCCATGACCCTGTCTTTTAAGCACTAGGTATTTTGATTTGTATATATATTGGTTTGTTTTGTGTTGTTTTTCACTTGCCTATTTCTCATGATTCTCTTTCCTTTTCCTTTTGCTACCAGCCAAATTTTACTGTTTTTCTCAATTGTTCTTTAACTTTTTACTATTTCTTCCTCTCGTTCTCCCTCAAAATCACCACATCCTACATCCCTTCTGCATTCTCCTGTTCACCTTTTGAAAGAGCAAAAGTTTTTGCAATCTTATTATTTTTTACTCTTGGCAATTGCTTACCAAAGCATTTCTGTTCATAGTGCAAATTAATATTGTAGATGTCATAAGGGGAACTAAGTTTTTATTTTAATACTCTATATTATTTGCATTGATTGTTGTTATTTGTCTCCCCCTAATCTGTGAAGTATGAGAAACCTTCAGGGATACCATAAGTTCATAGGATACAAGCTCTGCTGCTTCAGATTCATACTGTAAGTGGGTAGACACACAAACAATATGAAAAAGGAAGGGGACAAAATATCCCAAATAAAATAAAGTATGAGAACCCATTGATACCACAGTGGAGGAAATGTCAGAGAAGGAATTTAGAAAGTTCATAGTAATCTGTGAGGTAAAAGACATGAAGAGCCCATGAACAGAATTTTCATGAAATATGAAATAACATGAAATGACTAAATTTAAGATTTATGAGGACAAAAGGAGGCTGGGAAATACAAACTAAAGAAATTCACAATCTTTTCAATGAAATAATATTCAGAACATTTCCCAAACCTTAAGAATGAAATGGAAAATCAAATACAGGAAGCTTACAGAATTCTAAACATAGAAAACTACAACAGACCCACACCAAGGCACATTATTTAAAAACTGCATAACATCCAGAATAAGGATAGAATTTTAAAGATCTCTACAGAAAAATTACCTGTCACATTTAGAGGTAAACCAGCTCAGATCTCAGCTGATGTCTCAACCCTGACCCTCAAAGCTAGGAAGTCTTGGGAAAATATATACCAATAGATACCTGAACAAAACGGATGCCAGTCAAGAATTCTAATTCTGTCCCCAGCAATGTTAAGCTTCAGATTTGAAGATGAAATAAAAACTTTCCATGATAAACAAAAGTTTAAAAAATTCACAACTAGAAAGTCTGCTCCACAAAACATACTCAATAAAATATTTCATGAAGAAAAAATAAAATATAAAACTGAAAACCAGTAGAGGGAGACAACATTAGAAGAACAATGAATCAGAGGAGAAACTAATACAAATTAAAAACTAGAAATAAATCAAAATGGCAGGGAATAAAAATCATATCTCAATAATAACATTGAAAGTAGGTGGCCTAAACTCATAAATCAAAAGACATAGACTAGCAGATTGGATTAAGTAACAAGACCCAGTAATATTCTGTCTCTAAGAGACTCATCTCAGGGAAAAATTTATCCACAAAATGAAGATAAAAGAATGGAAAAGAAAATATTATTCACATGCTTGTAAACAAGCAGAAGTTTCTATCATTGTATCAGATAAAGTGTATGTAAAGTTAAAGTTAATTAGAAGAGACAAAGAAGGTCATTTCATACTGCTTAAGAGAATTATACAACAATAAGAGATAAAAATTGTTAACATTTATGATCCAAACAGTGGAGCCTCTATGTACATCAACAAACCCTTCTTGACATCAAGAATCAAATAGAATACAACACAATAATACTGGGTGAATTTAACACCCCTCTCTCATCAGTGGATAGATCCTCCAAACAGAAACTAAATAAAGAAGCTATAGGACTAAAAAAATACAATTGACAATTTAGACTTAACGGACATATATAGACTATTTCATCCATCAATCACTGAATTCACTTTCTTCTCAGCAGTATGTGATTATTTTCTATAATAGATCATATCTTAGGCCATAAAGCAACTCTGAACAAAGCAACTTTGAAGCTAGTCTAACACTTGGATAAATAATATGCTATTGAATGATGGATGGATAGCAGAAGAAATCAGGGTTAAAAAAATACTAAGAGGTAAAAGAGATTAGTTATACAACATAATAAAATCCCTGGGAGAGTATGAAGGCAGTTCTAAGAGGAATATTCATATAAGGCCCTAAAAATACAAGAACAAAACAACACTGGTCAGGTTGATGTCATTGATAAGTAAAAATCACGTATCTTTATGGTGTACAGCATGATGATTTAATATTGACATTACATTGTAGAATGACTAATTCATGCTATTTAAAGTATGCATTTCTTTTCATATATATCATTCTTGTGATGAAAACACGTAAAAGTCAGTCTCTTTATCACTTTTAAAATATATGACATGCATTTGAATAATCATATGATATACGGTTATTAAGTGTAGTCACCATGATGTACAGTAGATCTTTGGAACTGACTGCTCCTAACTGAATTTTTGTGCCTTTTGATCAACAGTTTTCTGATCCTCATCCATTGGTAAGGAGCATTTTATTCTCCACTTCTGTAAGTTTGGCTTTTTTAGAGCAGTATGGATATAAGTTACTGAAATACATTTTTTTCTTTAAATTGATTTCACTGATTGATGGTCCCATCATATAAAATAATTTAAAAGATGCTTTAGCATATGTGCTTCTGTATAAAGAAACCTGTGAACATAAACACACCTACACACAGACCTACCTGCACACGGAAGCATGCACACCACACCAGGGCAGAAATCAGGCTGAAGTGGTGGCACATTCTGGGTGCCAGTGTGGGGTTGTCAGCTTCTGTACTGGGCGTATCTTTATCCTTAAGAAGTGGAAGATAGTGATCATCACATTGCAATCCTTCCTCAGAAGGTTCGTTTACAGGGTTCAATAACATTCCATGTGACAAATTCTTTAGCAGAGCTGGGCACGTATTACACCCTCAGCAATATCTTGTGGTGGCTGTGGCATTCCCTCAGGCTTGGAAGAGGTCTACAGGGACAAGAACACCTTCAGGGACAAAGTTCCTCACCAGCCTAGGAAAGCAGGGTGGCCCTCACCACAAATGTCTGCCTCTGCAAATGTAATCATTTATATCCAAAAAGATACAGATGGAGAATAAAGGACCACAGCCTCAAAGATGTTTCACTTTTATCATCTCTATCCATGCTATTTGCTCAGAAAAATGCCTGCTAGCCAATTCTTTATTTTTATTGGAAGAAAGTTTTTGTGAGAAGAAAAGAAAAACGAACTTTAGGCATTTTCCACTTTTCTGCAAGGATTTTGATTTTCTGTTGGTGATTAATAATGGGAAAGTAATACAGACATTTCTTATATTAAAAACATGTTTCTTAATCATCAAAATAGCATAATAGTAGATTATCAAAAGAAGTAGTAGCCAAAAGGAATAAGAAAGTCTGAGGACGTTCTAATATCCAAAGCTCAACTAGACAAATAAAAATAATATGAAAGACATAAATCTTATTTAAAAAAAAACAACCCACATATTTTTTGGAAAGGAGATGCTTTTGAATTTGTTATGTCAGTTTTTTTTTTTTTAATTTTGTTCCAGTGTTGTTCTTATGGATGTAATACTCGATCAATGTATCACATTTCCCTGGCTGGGTTGGATTTTCTGCTACTGATTAATATTAATATGTAAGTTATAAATGTATTGGCTTGTGCACCTCTTTTCAATGACTCTGGAATATTTGCAGCAGTTGTTTATAGATAACATTGCAATGGCAGCTTAGGTAGAGTTATTCTTTAAATGGTGCTGTCTATTAATCTTGGCTCACACTAGATGGTTTCTTTCACAAACAAGATTGTGCAGAAACAAGTTCACATGGAACTGTTATTCTTACAAAGATAGCATTCAGCTGCCATTCAGGAAGGTAAGGGTAAACACTTCCCCATACTGATATGAAAGGGTGAGAGAAGTCTACTGTGCCTCAAGTGGACAAACTCAACTGTATATACTGTGTATCTGCTTTCCTTTTGAAAGTCTGAAAATTTAGCATGTGCTAGACAGAAGATGCCCAGTGATCCATGATAAAAACCCTGGACTTTTGGTCCCCATCAGGATCTCCTGACAGACAATTCAATTATTTTGTCATAACTCACTACTGGAGGAATTATTAAGTGTCTCTTGAAGGAGAAGATTCTGACGGCAGGAGAAGATTCTTAGAATCCTGCACCTAGTTTTCTCTGGTCTTTATCCTATGCAGCTTTTCTCTTGGCTGAATTTATTTGGTATCCCTTTGCTATAATAAATCACAACAGTTAGGATAATTAAATGCTGGGTTCTGTGATTTCTACTGACTGAAAGGGAACTGAGGCACACAAAATCTTGGTAATCTCAAATAACCCAATTTAACTTTGCTGAGAATCTGATGCAGACAGATCCCATGGAGTGTAGTTATTCAGTAATTTTAGATCAACATTGACATTGTCTTTTTTTTACTACTACAGATGGAGAGTACTTCATGAAATGGCCCCCAAGTTCTCCTTGAATAAAGTACTAGAATTCACTGAAATTTCTGAGCCATTTAGTCATATTACATCATTTAATGCTCAAAAGAATTATTTAAGCCATGTAGCATCATCTCCATGGCATTACCACACACAAAAAAGCTCAGAAATAGCAAGGAACTTGGGTAAGGTCACATTTTTAACAGCCATATTATTTGGCTCTCATTTGAGCTTTATCTAACTTTAATCTGTGCTCTTATTGCAACTTCTTGTGAGAGTAAAAGGGAGAAGAGTTGCTTTCTCTAATTTCTGCTCCAATTGTTTCTGAGTTTAAGTGAAAAAAAAATAATATTTACTGTACACAAATGTCACGCTTCTAAGACATGACCTGCTCGGAGACATGGGAGGGAGACCAAGCAGGATGACCCTCATGGTGTGAAGGAGGGTTTCCACGTACCTCTCATGTGCAACTTGTTTTCCTTTTTGAGAGATGTAAATTGGGTGGTGGCTAAAAGCTAGAACTCAAGTACTGTGGATTTGTAAATAAAGTGCTCAAACATGTCACAGTTGTGATCTCTCATGTCCCCAGTCTTCAGGAGCCAACCCTTAAAACTGTTGGTATTTTCCACTGGGACTTTTAACTCCATCACATTTCTCCTCAGAGTTGATTAATGATAAGGCTATATCCATTGCAAAATTCTTGAGAACAAATAATGTACTATTTTTTTTCAGAAAAGTAAACATGATCAGAGCAGCTAAGGAAATAAAGAAACTACTTATAGAGTTTGCTCTCTACTGTAACTATAGCATGAACTAAATATTTGAAAGATGCAGAATCAAAAATATCATTTTGTTTGTGGCTGTTCTTACTTCCTACGAGAAAATAAAAAATGAAAATGTGAAATATAATAAGGAAAGCTGTCCAAGAGATGAGAGACTTGAAAGGAAAGGATATAAAATAGTGAGGGAGGACAGAAAGTACACGTGCAAATATTTTAACTACAAATATTAAATAACCAACATTAAGTGTACTTTTCAGGAAGTAAAAAATAATTCTAGTGTTGCTTTTTTAAAAATTTTTAATTGTTCATAGACCTTTATTTATTTATATGTGGTGCTGAGAATCCAACCCAGTGCCTCACACATGCCAAACCAGTGCACTACCACTGAGCCAGAGCCTCAGCCCTTGCTTTTTTTCTATGAATAAAATACTATTATTAAACATAGAAAAATACTTAAGTGATTTTCACTAACATTTCATCTCTTATGTCTTATGGTATAATAATTAATTGTTAAGAGAAAAATAAACCTACATTTTGGAACAGACATAGTCGGACTAGATTAAAAATAAGTACTTAATGGATAGTTTTTGCCTATATGTTGTAAGTCCTCTTATTCTTATAAATTGTGCAGATTTTGTGTACATGGTAGAGGGTCTCCCAGTTAGAGGTATCCAAGGGGCAAGGTCTAGGCTGTCTAGCAGGCAACATGCAGAAGGACCTGCAGCGTGTAGGAAGGTCCACACCACATAGGGAACTTCTGGGAGGTAGAGAACAAAGCCCACATGTGGATCCATGACTCACGAATCTCACTTTTCATACACTTTTACACAAGAATAAGAAGTTGCCTGTGCAAGAATATGCATTGCAACAGATATTTCAAATTTCCTTTTTAGAGAACTAATGAGCTAATATCATTTCTGCTGAGAATGAGGTAGACCTCTGTTCTAATAGGAAAAAATACTGAAACTTTTAAGTGAAGCAATCAACATTGTGTAAAAAGCAAAGTATCAACTTAAATCTTTATATGAATTTATCTACCTATATGCATACACATGCACGCATGCACACATACACACACTCAATGTATCTGTGTATATAGTGAAATTTTAGAAATGATACAAAAGAAAGTGATTATCTAGCTTCATGTATAGAAGGACACTGAGTACTTAGAGCAGAGAGAAGCTTCATTATACTTTATCATATACATATATATATAATATATGCTATATATACATTCGTATATTTGAAGTCTGTGATCATAGAATGGGAATTTTATGACTATATTTTTATAAAGAGTGGTTTGGCTTAACACATTTAGATTATACATGAAACTTTATAAAATTGCTTATCAATTAAAAATTTAAAATATTTAGATAGTAAACTACTTAAAATATTTAGTAGACTAACATGCATAAGACAGTTTAAATATTTAAATGATTGTTTTCTTAATACTCTACCTTATGTTCTATTTAAAATGGTCATAAAATTCAATTTTAATTTTAATTAATTGTGTTTACTATGAAAGCTTTTGGATGTGTACATATTAATATTACTTTAGCTAATCATTATAGCCAATCAATGGATTTGAATCTGATTAAGCAAGAACCATGGGATTTGGTTTTAAATTTTTCATGCTAGTATTATGCATCATTATTTCTCCATACCTGTTTAATAATGCAATTGATAGCCAAATTGTGCTACTGGGATAGCTTATTGTAATTCTTTGTCAATAACATGATGTACATACTTGGGAAAAGAGAAGTATAGTCAATAACAAGATAAATTCTATTTTAAAGTCCCATTGCTTTAGAAGGAGACATAACAAATGGCCATTCTTATAGAAGTTCTATAAATTCAAAAATTTGTTACCTCATTTTTATTCTTTTTGTCATGATGCCTTTTCAACTCTATACCTATGATTGCCTTTTCATTTTGAAGTCCATTTTCCCCCCATAAATCCTTCACATAAAGGTAGAAAATCTTTGCATGATGAAAGTTGATGTGTATGTGTGTGTTGTCACAAACAGAAAATGGCTATCAGGGCATTCTGAACATGCCAATATAAGATTCTCCATCATTTTTTTTAGCTTCCTTCATTAATACCCCCAAATATATGAGTGCCTATAATGGCTAGTGGTGCCATTTGACCAAAAATAAAACAATGAAATCCCATGACAGTTCCTACCTTCATGATGTGCCTTATATAAAACAATGAAATTATTCCAATATTATATATAGGTTCCATACTTTTTTAAGCTGCTATAAAATGGGTCAAGCAGTTTTAGGAGCTCCCTACCCATGAGAACATTCAATGGGAAATGAATTGTTGCTATAGAGGACTGTTATAGAGTGGACACTTATTTAGGGTGGAAAAATGGACAACTAAGGTCCTATTAAACTGTGATGTTTATCTGCTTGCAGATGTACTGTTTTTTCTAGGTTTCTGCCTAAAAATTAATGTTGCCACAAAACTCTAAATATACCATTTTTCACCTCAATATTGGGACATTAATAATTAGGTTGAGAAAATTTTTCTCACTTTTTAAAAATGCAAATAAATTATTACATCTTTCTCCAGTGATCTGTTGAAGATAGCTAAGATGGGGAGAAAGCTATTATACATCAGGAAGTGAGAGAGTGAGAGTTAGTCTTTTTTTTTTTTTAAATTAAAAGAGCACTTGCAAAACTTTAAACTTGATGATGAAATGCCAATATGCAGGCTCTAGACAAGTTGCCTGAGTTTTTGTTGCTGTTGTTTGTTTTAACAAATTCAAAGTTAACTGTGAAAGTTAAAAAATCAGTAAAAACTACAGACAATGCCTCAATTTTCTTTTCCTTATTGCACTGTGGGAAGCTATGAAAAAGCTTCTTGGCAGAGATTCACTCCTTTTTTTTCCCACAGCTATTCCTAGAGGCTAGCCCAAAGGAAGACACTTTTGTCAAATAGAAAACTTTGAGTGTCTGTTTGTGGTAAGGAGGAATCTTTTTTTGGAGCTCTCTGCATGCAAAATGTATATAGACATTTCTTTAAATCTATCTAAAACTTCATCAGTACTATCCTAACCCTTACATGCAGATTCCAGAAGACACATGCCATAGTTATCAGAGGCATAAAATGTATAAACTTCGGGGATTTTTCTTTTTATTTAAAGAAAATCAACGTATAAAACACTCTGTGTGACAGGAATGTAATTTACGATATTTCTGGTCACTGTGTTTGGTTTTCTGACAATAACTAGAACTAAAATGACAAATCCGTAGGTTACCAAAAGCTTGGTCCTTGTCCCTGATGCCAATTCGATAACAAGAACACTATTTCTTGTAAAAGAAAAAGAAGTTTTATTGTTTTGCTAGCCAAGGAGAAACACAGGGGATTCCTGTCCCAGAGGCTGTGATTCTGCCCATCAGCAGGAGCAGGGGCTTTTCAAGGAGCTGATTCAAAGGCTGCATTCCGTGGGTTCTCTGTTGCAGTTGTAAATCACTTGTTAATTGGGGAGACAGTCATTTCTGAGATCTTCTGGTACCATCCCCCAAATCTGGATTACTTCTTTCCTATGGTGGGTCTGTGCTCAAGGACAGATAAATCTGCCCAAAATGGGTAAAAAAGATAATCCTGTTTCCCCCAGATTAGGGATGGGGAGAGATTAGGGAGGAGCAGGGGGAAAAGAAGAGAAAGAAACATGTCCAATTAAAAAATAAATTGCTGTGGCAGAGCAGCAAGGGCTATCTTCAAAGCGTAAAGTGGATCACTGTGACACATATACCTTAGGGATTAGTTTTTGGAGAAACTATAGCCAAAAGCAACAGGTGGCTTATACAACCAAAATTAATTATTCTATAGGTCTAGGGGTCTGTAAGTACAAAATCAAGGTATTGGCAGGGTTGCTCCTTCTGGTTATGGTGGGGGAGCACCTTTCTTATGCCTCTCTTCTACCATCTGGAGTTTTAGGCAACCTTTGGCCTGAAGCCAGCTATCTACACCCTGTGTCTTCCTGCTGTCTTCCCTCTGTATGTGTCTCTGTGTCTAAGGTTTCCTTTTATGAGTACATCAATCATATTGCTTTAGGGCCTGCCCTAATGACTTCATCTCAGGACTATATTCACAGGTAGAGGGCAAGGATTCCATGTTGATGGTGGATACACATCAACCACAGCAATATCTCATGGAAGATATTATATTATCTTATTTTATATAACATTAGTATACTATAAGTTTCAGATAAGGGGAAGGTAAAAATATTTCAAAGGAAGATTCTTCCTCTATATAATTCAGAATATTTGAGGACTTAATAATGAAAAAAAAATGTGTATTTTTAATACCAACTAGCATTTTTTTAGAAAAGTCACAGAACACTGTCTTTTCTGTTTCTGCAATTCTTTAGAAAATACACAGAAAAATTAAAAAACAACAACTGTTAGTAATTACCTCTGGAGAGAAGAACTTAGGTTGTGAGAAAATGTGTAGAGATTTCATAATTTACTTATTTTTCTTTCCTTTCTACTTAAAAATATTTATGATTTAATTTTCTAATCTAAACATTCTTTTTAAAGACTTCCTGTGGAATTCATTAAAAGGGTTTAAGTCAGTGCTGGGATGTGTCCTGCAACTTAATAGCCTCGTGCAGAGTGGAACAGATTCCAGGAGTTAGACCAACTGGAGAGAAATTTAGGTCCAAGATGGCCCCTGCTCACAGGGCTCAAGCCTGGGACTTTGGGCTCCAGCTTCAAGGTAGCAATTGGATTTTATTGCCCTGTAAATCAGACAAGTGACGTACTCTCAAATCCTTTCACAGATAAAGATGAGTGTCTGGAGATGCTAAAGATGACAGAAAGGTGGGATCAAACTCCATATCTATTGGACCATGTCCTTTGTCACTTTGCTCTCTTTGCTTTTCCAGCTCATTTTTTGTGTTTGTGTCTTTCGTCTCTCCCACTGGGAGGTAAGCACTTGAGTGCCATGTACACCACGGCACCTAACAGCCTAGTGCTAGACCTGGGGCTCAGAACATGCTCAGCATCTATGTGCTAAATGAACACACAGATGACAACTTATGGAAAGGATGTTAATGACCAAAATGACTGTATTCCTAATAAATAACTGCATGGCATAGGCTCAGTATGTAATCTTATATACTAAATTGTCTTTTGGGGATCACTTTATACTCCAGATCTTATCATTTTAATCAGCCATGTATTTTAAACCTGTACATTTAATAACAATACGAAACACATTCTCAAAACAACAGACACAGTAAAAGACAGATGATTCAAAATGATCATTGATTATGTTGCTAATGACTGCAAAACATTAAACCCCCACACAAATGAAAACAGAAGATTAAAAACTCCAATGGTAAGTAAAGAGACGATATTTGACTTAAGACAAAGATCTAAAGTCAGCTTCATGTTTAACTTGGGTCTGCTTTAGAATTCCAATTTAAACACAAATGGTGGTATAAACATGCTCTCTCTGAGAGGGCCTCTTACCAGAGAGGCACTTAGCTTGCAAATCTATAACATAAATTTAGTTTACAAATGGCACTGCACAAAGATTGCTGCTACATCTCATTCTCCAGTCACAATAGATGTGGAAAAGATAACTAGTTAGTGAAATAACTATAATTCAAGTAGAAAACTGACACAATGTCCCACAAGGTTCGCTGTGCCGCTTCCTTTTTGACAGCACAGAGATCTTTACACAGATATATCTTTTGGTTCAATGACAGTTTTACTAGAATAAAGGATGGACAAGAATTAAAGTGCTGGTGGGTAGTTAAATATGAGCAGACATAGTTAAGAATTCTTTCTCCTTTGCTGTCCCCTAATTCCTAGCAAATGTCAAATCTACTGCATACATGGAAAGGGAATCTCTTGCATAATATTTCAGGATAGAAACCAAGTTATCTCTCACTTAGACTTTCTAAGATCAGAGGGGAGAATGCCACATAATATTTAAGAAACGATCAATCTTCTCATTTGGAAGGTTTTGTGAGTTTTGTCTTATTGTATCATTTTTCAGAGATGTTATGGATTTTAAAGAGGTGATGAAACTGGACAATGGATCCATTTTGTCTTCACATCTAAAACAAAAGTGGCAAACCAAATGAGGTAAGAATTTAAAGTTGGTGGAAATATACCAGAAAGGAAGTTATTTTTGACTAAAGGAACCCTGATAAGCGGAGGCACGTTAGCCACAATAGAGTAACCACTGAGCCACCCACCATCTTTGCCTTTGTAAGTCTTGGTGGTTGTAAGTTGAGTGCTTGGAGTGTGTGTTTGGTTTTATTTGCTTGCTTGCTTTTGATAATTAGCTACATAGAAATTCCTAAAATGAAATTAGAAGTTAAATTTATATATTTTTGTACACATTCTTCACGATTTTATTCTTAACAATTTATGATCAGATATATATTTTACTATTTTCTTGTTGAGAATACAGTAACATCCCGGAATTTTGAAAATATGAGTTACGTTGCATCATATGCAATGAGATGAAGGCCACTTGAAATCCTATATATAAAAGAATAGGAAATTATCATTTTTAAAGCTGTAATATACAGTATTGCAAATGACATAATGGATAGTTTTTCTGTGATACTTTGTTACTAGCAAGTATTTTTATGTGGTGCAAAGTCCTTTTATTTTATAAACTACCACAAAATGACTGTTCTTTAGAATTTGATAGAGGGCCTTGAAATTGTAAAATTATTTGTTGAGGTGAATGTACAGGCATTATTTCCAGCTGGAAGGCAGTATTGTTTTTTTGACTCTCTAATAAATGAGAACTATTTAATTTTAGTTTTAGGATTTTGCCTGATTCTACATATATCAGTATTATTTATCCTTTGTATTTTTATTGAAAATATTTTTAAAAGGACTAAAATGAGAAATATCATGGCTTTGGATGCACAAATATTTTATATTGTATTCTAGCCTCCTAAGGAAGATGAGATTTAGAGATGTTCCTACAAACCTAAAAAGAAATGTACCTAAATTAAGAAATGTTAAAGTATGTGGACCCAATACAAAATGTGCCTATAATAAAAATTAGAATGAGTTGCATTAAGGTAATAGTTACAATTTTCAAATCGTTTATTAAACATTGCATTTAATTTTTCTGTTTCCAATACAATCCAGTATAGTTTCATGTTATTAGTTCTAATATATTTGTAAATATAATTTTTAAGTGTGTATTATCCAATTATTTTGAAATGAAAACACGTTTGGAATTGATTTCTAATATTGTAGCAAAACACAGGGTAATCAAAATTAGTACACATGAAGGTAGAAATACCAGAGAAATACAAATAAGAGCTAATTTTGAAATGTACTCTTCCAGTGCTCTCCCAGTGGTGAAATTCTCATTTTGCTCTGAAGCCCACAAGAGCAGCTAGTTTCTTCATGGACCCCAGTGCTTTGTTCCTTGGGCACTGAAGCTGTCAGTTGTGATTTTTGCAGTGGAAGCACTGCTGGAAACGAACATGCTTCACCAGGCACAGGAACTTGTAACATAAGTCAGACAGCCTTCCGCCCTTGGCTGCCAAGGGGCTCCTATGGTACTTTTTCCAAGTGTTGATCATATGGCATCTTGCCAATATTTCCCTGTAATGCCGCTTTTTTCCACCTTATTCCCCCAAAGAATTTTATGATGTAATTTCTTTCAAATTGTGTTTATGTAAAAAACAAAATCAAAACTGGGCAGAAGGTCTGGGGGTGTGGCTGAGAGAGCTTGCCTAGGATACCTGAAGCCTGGTATCCTGAGGGATCTAGGGCTTTGTTTATAGTGATCTTTCCCCATAAACAAAACTCATAATGATAGCAGGATAGAAAGCCTCCAGTAATTTCTTGTAGTAAAGCAGAGAAGGATATTTGCTTCAGCACATTGCTGATATCAACAGAATGGAGGCTTTTATAAGTGCCCCTCTCTTTTCCTGTCTTCTCTTTCAGTTATCCAGTTCCCAAGTCCTGGGAGCACCTGCCCCTTTGCCTGTAGCTGGAACACCATGTGAGCATATTCTGGGTTGTCAGGCTGCATCCACAACCATAGCCTTCCAGCACAGGCCACACCCCCTCAAGACCCTCCCCTCCCTCCAAGTGTTTTCCAAAGAGGAGGAGCAGAGAAAGGAGAAAGACAAGAGAAAGAGGAATAGGAAGTGAGTAGGAGCCGGAGGGGAGAAAGAAGAAGAAGAAGAAATTAAAATGTACTGTGATTAGATCACTCAAAGAAGATGCTGTGAAATTGTAACCAGACTGCAGGTATTTTCGACCTTCACAGCTGACCCAGGGCTTTGTTTATAGTGTTCTTCCACCATAAATAGAAGATAACCTGCTTCCAGCAATGTGTCATGTCTCCTTATTCGGCTTTTCACTTTATTTTCTCAGGAAAACTAAACTCCTTAAAAAAAAAAAAAGTCCTCTTTGAGACTTTAAGAAATGCACAGGAGCACCTCTAAGTGGAAGGCACAGCTTGAAGAAGTGAAAATGGATGGTCTGGATCAAATGAAGCAAAGCAAGGAGCCCTCCTGACCTTCAGACCTCCTCCCATGAGGCTGAGAGGCCTCTCCTGTGCCTTTTCACCATTTTTTCCCCTACAGCTTTCAGGTGTGTCTGGTAAAAATAGCAGGTGATGGAGGAGCCCTTTTCAATGTGTATTCTAGAGATGTCCCATCCTTTACCACAAAAGGCTACATTTTGCTGCTTTTAAAATAAATGGCAATTATTGATCTTTTGTTTTTTTTTGCTCTAAAACTCTGTTTGTGTGGTAGCTTGCTTTGTCAACAAGAATCCCTATTCTGTGTCCTATTCAAAAGGAGGAGTCTCCCTTTGCAAATGTTTGGAATCTGAAAATCTGCCTGACTTAATGTGGAACATGTATCCATTTTCATGAGGGAGAGATAAAAGTAGAGCATTCATCCAGGGGTTTAGGTATACTCTACCACTAAGCTAAAATCCTTCATCTTAAAGCTTTAAGACTTCACAGTAATGTTTGAGGAGGCACAGACAATTCACCAGCTTTATAAACTGGCAAACTCTACTTCTATGTCAGTTGACTATAACCAGTGAATTAATTCTAGGCAAGACATCACAGTCACTTGCAGCTCTGCCTCATAGATAAGGCACTACTGGTTTCATATGCAGCTAAAAGATTGCAGCAGTAACTTTAAACTTCTCTACCACAGATGTTGAGTACTTGGAAGGAGGGATGCTACATAAATCTCACAGGTGGTGGAAGGAACACAAAGCTGGGTGGACATGATGCACAGTGCAATGACAGTCACATATGGGCTTGGAGGAAACCTAATCTCCACCTTGTTCTGGAGTCTCTGACCTGAGAGCCCTGAATTCAACCAATGAAAGAATTGCCCTTCCTGAGACTCTCTTGCTAGTCTTTAGACCCAAAGTAATCAGAACAACAAAGCATGTACTCAAGCCAAATCTCTCTTTCACCCAAGATATGTTCCAGACCTCTATGCACACATGTTTCCTCTGGTTTGGAGATGAGAGATCTGCAGGTTTAAGTTGTGCTGACTCCAAGTTTCCCCACTGCCTGGGTCACTGGCTGCTGGCCAGTGGGAACTGAACTACAGGGGTCTGGGGGAATGTAGCTGCTTTGTTTGCCTCACACTCAAACATTTCAAAATAACAACTTTAGAGGTATTCAAAATACTCTACACAATGAACTGTCCCTCTCTTTAAAGTGACTACATGGCTACCATACCACCTTCTGTATGTTCTTCATAGCTATTGCACAGGCTTCTGTAAATGACAATTTTTTTCTATTAATGTTTGCAAATTTCGGCATGACATACCAGGAACTCTTGTTAACTTTTTTTTTATAAAAACAATTTATTTTTAATGGATAAATTAAAATTGCACTTATGGTATACAGCATAAAGTGTTGGTATGTGTATATGTTGTGGAGTGAATAAACCAAACTAATTAGCATGTGCATCACCTCACAGATCCATCATTGTGTGTGTGTGTGTGTGTGTGTGTGTGTGTGGTGAGAACACTTAAAATCTATCAACACTTTATAATTTTACAATATAGCATATTAACTCTGGTCACCGTGTTGTAGAATAGATCTCTTGAACTATAGTCAATGTAATATATAATAGATTCCCAGGTTCATTCCAGCATTATTCACAACAACTAAGATGTGAAATTAACTTAAGTACCTATCAATAAGTGAATGGATAAAGAGGTTATGCAGTCAAGACTCAGAGGTTATGCAGTCAAGACATACATATACATACATACATACACACATACATATATACACATACATACATATACAGACATCAAAAAGAAGGAAATCCTATTATTTGCAACCACTTGGACAAAACTGGTGAGCATTTTGTTAAGTGAATCAAGCCAGGCATTTGTAAGACAGACACCATATGATTTCATTTATGCCTGGAATCTAAGAAAAATCCAACTCTGAGAAGCAGGCAATGTGATGGTGGTGGATTAGGGAGATACTGGTCAAAAGAACAAAATTTCAATCAGGTAAAAATTAATATCTTACACATAATTTAATGTTTCTACTGAAGTTCCAATAATATCAATTTACAGATTAATGGTGCTTTATTGTATTTTTCTAGGGCAGACGTCAACAAATCTTTTCTGTAAATAGCCAGACAGCAAATATGTGGAGCTCTGTGTCCCCCAAGGCTTATTTATGACTAATCTGTCAGCTTTTCCGGTAGCATGAAAATATCCAGAGATAATAGTAAGAAAATAGGTGTGGCTGTATTTTAATAAAACTTCATTGACAAATATCAAATTTTCCAGGTATGATTTGTCTAGCCTCACCCTTAGAAATAGCATTGATGATAATACAAAAATCATTCTGAATACTTAGCATGGATTTGAAAAATATAAAAATGTCCAGAGCACAAATCAGGCAAAAAAAAAAAAAAAGTGAGGTTAGTATGAATGCACTCTTTACTGCAATCATATGAGGTCCCTGATTGTAGAGCCCCTCCAGCTACAACGTTTTTACAGATGGGGTGTTCTAAGTAGCCATCAGAGTCTTTGGGAGGATACACATGGAGTCAGAAGGACCTTAAAAGTCATCTCATCTACCCTCCCAACCTCTTTTGACATGACTGAGACCTTGTAATGTTACATTTCAAGTACGTAAAAACTCTGAGCTGTAATCTTTGGTCCATGTCCATTTCTGCTCTATCATCTTGACCCCAGTAACTGCCTAGGAGCAGTTTGCCAAAGATAATAAGGTTGAAAATGAAAAACCCCTGGCGACATGGCCGAACTCACTCAGGTGGCTCCCTGTAGCCCTCCTCTGAGCTTTTTTAACACCCAGGAATGCCACAGAACACTGGAACTGCACAGGCTCACACCAGAGTTGGATGGGTGGAAGTCTGAGTGGAGAGGCAGGAGAAACTGAGTTTGGGGAAGCATTTGACAGATCAAAAATTAAATATAGATATCAGAGGGTTGGTGCAATTGTCTCTAGACCCAGACACACTCAGAGGTTATGCAGTCAAGACTTAATATTCCCAATATTTGGCATACTCCAAAGCAGAAGGACAGAGGAAGAGTAGCCTCCATCTCAAACAATTAGCTAGGAACATTTTTTGACTTTTAATGTTAGTTTTCTTATTTCACTGGTATTACCTTATGTATTGGTTAGAAAGATTTCCCACACTGTTTGATATGGCCTTTCTTAATCCACTTTTCTTTAAGCTTCTGTGGAATGTTTTAACACGTTCACTGAAGGCATTTGCTCTACCCTTAATGCTTATTATATTCTTTTCTTACTTTTCTTTCTCTCCTCTCTACCTGCTCTCCCCCGTCTCAGATTCCCAGATTTTGATGGTTGACTTTATTTTATTTTGCTTTCCTTTTTTCTTTTCTTTTTCTTTTTCTTTTCTTTTTTTTTCATTGTGCTAGGGTTTGGACCCTAGCACTTTGCACTAAGCTATGTGCCCAACCCTATTTATTTACTTTGTTTGTTTTGAGAGCGAGTCTCCCTGGTCTGCCAAGGTGGGCCTCTGGCTTGAAATACTTCTGCCTCAGTCTTCCCAAGAGATGAGGTTGCAGGCATATTCTACAATACCCAACTTTACTTTTTAAAAGTTAGAATGTATCAGTTAATTTATTTATTTCTTGTTCCTCCTTTATATATTCTCTTTATCTCTTTTCTCAGTGTTTTTTCTTCTTTTGTCTCCCTCCCATCCTTGTTCCCCATTTTATTTTCTTCTTTGTTATTGTTGGGCTTTCTGATTGGGTTTTGCATGTGTGGGTGATTCTTGTTGGGGTTTTTAATGTTGCTGTTTTCCTCATGGTGATATGTTGACTGTATTCATTCTTTCCATGCTTTCTTCTTTCTTTTTTAGTATAACCCTCTCTTTCCCCTCTACTGACTTTTTTGACTTCTATTTCTTTTCCCTCTCCCTATTTTTCTTTCTCTTTTTTCCTCATATGTCTCTTCTTTTATCTTTATCATTTTTATTTCCTACGTAATGTTAGGCTTTCTTATTTCACTGGTATTACCTTAGGTATTGGCTTGAGACATTTCCCACATAGCAAATCAATTTTATTTGCGACTAATTTTTGGCCTCTTACAAAGTATTATTCTCCCTTTCCACCCCTGGACTATTGGAGATATGGAGAAAATTTTCAGTAATTCTTTATGGAAAGTTAGTTTATGGTTTGCTCTGAAGAAATCACAGAGGTGATCATCATCTCCTTTCAAATTAGCATTGGGGGTTAATCAAAGCACCATGCAAGCATTGACTGGTTTAACGTGAACCCTGGCTTGGAACATGAAATAAAATGAAAGCAGCTTACTTAAGAGACTTCATATAGAAGCAGGATAGAGAGCCTTTCTGGCAGATTGGCAAATCTTGGTGTAGAAATGCAAGATACATGAAAAAACAAGGAAACAAAGTGCCTCAAAAAGTTTGGAATCTTCTAACAACTAAACTACCAGGTATCCAAATGGCTGAAATCCCATAAAAATATTGTAAGATTTTGATTGTTAAAATGTTCAGTAGATTAAAAGAAATTAGGGGAGAAAATACAAGATGTGAAAAAGCATTTTATTAAATGATAGAGATTCTAAAAAAGAATCAACAGAAATCTTGGAAAGGAAAAGATTCAGTAAATCAAAAAATTTTGTTTCCTTAATAGATTAGATAACAGAAAAAAAAAGAATTTCAAGTTTTAAGATAAATGATAAGAATTTGCATACTCAGACAGCAATAACTAGAAAAAAGAAATGAGAAACTATGATCATAATATGCAAAAGCTATAGGACAACATTAAGAAATTAACACAAAGAATCAATGAAATAAAAGATAGAACATATATACATGCTAATGATATTCATAAACTTTTCAATGAAATAATAGAAGAAAATCTTACAAAACTTGGGAATGAGATGGACATGTAAATAAGGAGGCATTTAGAAACACAAAAAGACAAAATACAAAAAAAAAAACAAAACAAAACAAAAACGCCAACAAAGAAATTCTCCATGACACATTGAAGATAAATGCAATATACAGAACAAAGGAACAAAGAGAAAAGTGCCGGGTCACATTTAGAGTTAGCCATTTAAAATAACATCTGATTTCTAAATAGAAAATCTAAAATTCAGGAAGTCTAAGAACAATGTGTTTAAATGCCTGAAGGAAAATAAATGCCAACCACGATTGCTATATCTAGCAAAGCAATTCCTCAGAATTGAAAGAGAAATAAAAAGCCTTCTTAGATAAGCATAAACTAAAAGAATTCATTACTACTAACCCAGCAATATGGAAAATACTTAAAGAAATGCTCCACACAGGAAAACTTAAAAACAAACATCAGAGCTTGAGAAGTATGAATCTCATTAGAAGAGTAGTTAGGCAAACTAAACATTGTATATAAATATATATAAATAAAAATGGCAGGATTAAAAAGCATCGCTCTATAGCAACACAAAACCCAACTATATGCTGTCTGCAGGAGCCTAACCTTACAGGAAAAGGCATCCACAGGCTACAAATGAAAGGAAGGAGAATGAAATTACATACAAATGAACCCGTAAAGCAAGTCGGACTAACTATTCTCATATCTAACAAAATAGACTTCAACCCAAATTAATTACAAGAGATAAAGAAGGTTATTTCATACTGCTAAAGGAAAATGAACCAACAAACAGATATAGTGATAACAAATATTTATATCCCAAGGACTGGTGTACAAAATTGCATTTAAAAACAAAAAAGCCAAAATCAAAGAACAACTACTTGATACTAAACTTACCCACCAATGCAATAATACTGGTGATTTCAATATGCCTCTGTCACCATTGGGTAGGTCTTCCAGAAACAAAATCAGTAAAGACGATTCAGGGATCAAGAGTAAAAATTAAATAGACCTAACAAACATGTATCAAATATATCATTCAATCTCAGCTGGATTCACTTTCTTCTCAGTTACTAGTGAAACTTCCTCCAAAATAAATCATATTTTGTGTCACTAAACACATACATGGAAATTAATATAATCCCTTGCTTCTTCCTGGATCATAATAAATGAATTTAGAAATAGATAGCAAGAAAAACTGCAGAAGCTATGGAAATACATTGATATTAGACTGAATAATAAACATACAGATACTAAACTTTTGTACAATAAATTGGTTATAGAAGAAAATCAGGGAAGGGGCTGGGGCTGTGGTTCATTGGTAGAGTGCTTGCCTACAACTGGGTTCGATCCACAGCACCACATAAAAATAAATAAAATAAAGGTGTTGTGTCCAACTACTATATATAAATATACAAAACACAACTACTACATGTGTATGTGTGTGTGTGTGTGTGTGTGTGTGTGTGTATGTGTGTGTATCAGGGAAGAAATTTAAAAATTCTTAGGCTCAAATGAGAATAGAAATACACAACAGAATCTCCAGGAAACTATAAATGCAATTCTAAGAGGAAAGTTTGTAGCTATGAGTGTGCCTACATAACAAAGAAATTCAGAAAGATCTCAACCTACTGATAATGTCTTAGAAAAACAGAAAGAAATCAATTCTAAAACCAGTATAAGGAAGAAAATAAATAAGATCACAGTCAAAATTAATAAAATAGTTAATAAAAAGAGGATCAATGTAGCAATGAGTCAGTTATTTGAAGACATAAATAAGATTGACAAATTCTTAGCAAAACTAGCCAAAAGAACATGAAAGAAGACCCAAATTAATAAAATTAGTAATGGTCAAAGTAATATCACCACAGACATCACTGAAATATAGAGGATTCTTAGGGACTATTTTGAAGACTTATATTCCAACAAATGGATAAATCTAGAAGAAATAGAAAAATTTCTAGACATGCACAAACTATGAAAATTGAGACAAGATAGTATAGGAAACCTGAGAGGTTGAAGCAGTAATGAGAAAGATCAGAGTGGATGGTCACCTTATCTCCCCTATGCAGAAGCTAGGAAGAAAACCAGAAAAAAGAGGATTCCATGAAAACAGAGAAGAAAGATCTAATAGAGGAGAGGACAGAGATTTTGAAGGAGGGAGGAGCGGACAGAAGGAGGTACTGGGCAATGAAACTGACCAAATTTGGTTATGTGCATATGTAAATATTTCACAACTAATTTCATTATTTTGTATAATTGTGTACCAATTTAAAAAGATTAAGAATGAAAGGCCTTTGGGAAGGAAAATGCAGTGATTCATCTTTGAACATAAGCAGGATATTACCTTTAGGAAGCAGAAAAAAAATCAATAAAACTAATATAATTTAATCATGACTCAGTTTTGTGAGAAGGAATTTTATATAACATTCATATACTACATAAACACATCTGCTGTTTAAAAGACAAGATATCCAAAAGGTCTAACTAGTTGACTATTTTCTATTTCAGTTCTTGAATGATGCAACCACTTGTTATCCTGTGCTACACTGAGCATACATTGCCAGTAATTAAATATTCAGACTTTATCTTTAAAACTAAGATCATTACTTCATTACTAGTAGAATTCTATTAAACACCCATGGTTTTTTTGTTCCTAAAATTTTTGGTTGTTTTTAGGTAAGTTCATATAACTGGTCTTAAGTGATTTTTTAAATTGTTTTTTTATTCATAAAGTATAAAACACATAACTATCTACCTCACAAAGCAACTGATTCTTTTATATATTTAGTATTCATTTTCTGGAGGAAAGCACTAATTGGTTCAAATTTCATATACCTTTTGAAGCGACTTTATGAGATTCACTTCAGACAGAAATGACCACTCAATTTAAGAAGGCAAAAAAGACGGGTGAGTCTTTGAAGCAGAAGACAGATCCCGGCAGAGGCCAAGGAGAGAGAGACATGGAAACATGGAAGATGGTGGGCTGCACTGGTGGAAATGGGAAGGGAACGGTCAAGAATGGACAGCAGATCAGGGGAAATGAGGCAGGAGAGATATGCTGGCCCATCCAGTGGGGTCTACTAGTTACTCTGAAAACGTTGGTATTTATTCTGAGAACAAAGATAACTATTAAGAAAGAAATAGAGAAAGAGGAAAGAAAAAAAAATAGCAGGCTGATTAACATTTCAGAGAGATCCCTCTGGCTGGAGTGTGAAATTGCTTTGAAGGAGGTCAATTGAGATGGATTGGTGCCCGGTGGTACCCAGGTCGATGCATCTGCTACCGGCTTTTCTTCTTCCTCCCGTTTTCTTCCCTCGAATTCAGTTCATAAGAGCTAGTGAAGCACTAACTCCATGCAAGGTAAGGACCCTCCAGAGAAAGAAAGACCTCTTCAAAGCGTATTTATTTTGAATCTCCTTATTTTCAGGCTACTAAAGCCAAGAGGATGTTTTTTGTTTGTTCCATTTAAGCCAAAGATTCAGAGTCAGAACTATGTTCTTGGCACTGCAACACTGAAAATTTATGTCTGTCTCAGTGGAAATAGTGCTAAGTCTCTGTTCCAGTCCAGTGAAGAATTTGTTATATAGTCTGTCTTTTTCTGGCAATATAATACAGTATTGCTGAATATCAGGTAGAATTCCAACTAGATTTAGACTCTTCCTGTTTGGGTTCTTATTGTGTAAAGATTTTTTTAAATGATTTTTTTGTGCGATTTTATGTCATTTTAAGAAACATTTATTATCAATATATATTTAACTATTGCTAATGACAATATTTCAATTTATTAATGATTAATTCCTTCCAAAAGTAAATGTATTAACTAGAAGAAATTCATCAAAATTAAAAAGTAAAGTTACATTATCCAAAATGGTATGTTGCAAAGTTTTATTACAAATGGACAATAGTCATAAGATACATCAACCTAATACTATAGAACTTCTATAACTTGTCACATCTCACATAATTATGATAAAGTAGTAGAAAGCTACCCATTTATAAAAGTACTAAAATTTGTTGGACTAAGATATAATTATTTCATCTGAGTGTGAATATAAATGCTACTGGTAATTACTCAAATCATGTTAAGGATGTTATTTTATGAATTTCATGATTGAAAATGCTGAAAAGTTTATGATTAATTTTTGAAAAATTCTATTAATACTATTAATATATAATGCTATATAAATATTATAAATAAATATCATATAAATACAATAATAATGTGAATTGACTAAACTTTCTGGTCACACACTTACCAAAAATAATGAATGCAAATAACAGGAAAATTACAAATTTAGATGCCAATCAATATTTATACTTTCAAGTGCTGGTAGTGTTCTTAAGACACACAAACATAAGAAAGGGTTCTATCAGTCACTTCCATTGCATGGAAGAACTATTGATAAACAAATGATTCCTTAAAAATACTGCAATTCAAATAAAATAAACATAGAAAAACAAAATTTGAAACTATAAACTATATTTGTAGGATCCAGAGCAACAGTTGGTTAAGTGATTTAAATTCAAGAATTTGAATTCAGGTAATGTTCAAGAATTTCAATTAAGAAAAAATAATTTAACTATTAATCTTTCCAAAGTTCTAAATAAAAGATTTTGCATTCCATTGGCAAATTCAAATATTTTACATCTTAAACATCTTTTGCTTATTTTTATGTATATATAGGTTAATGCATATATCTAGGAAGCTCTTCTAAGTTCTTCAAGAACAATTCTAAAGCTTAGTGCACATTGCACTTGTAGACTTAAAAATTTAAAAGTAAAATTAAATTAAGTAAACTAAATTGTGTTAATATAAGTAATCACTTTTGTGAATAAGTTTATATGAATTATGATTAAGCTACATCTTATTGTAGAATGATATAGAGGGCAGTGGCTAGATCTGACTCTGGAGAGACCCTACTCAATATGTGATTCCTTCACCATGCAATGGAGAATCTCTCTGACCTATCTGGTATTGAGAAATATATGGTCTTCAGAATTGAAGTTCAAATTCATATTGCCACTTTATTTAGCTCAAATACAGAGGAAACAGATGAAGCACAGGTTAAGAATCTGCATGTTGATGGTGTTCTACAGAACACAGTATCAATAAAATAGCTGGCAATTTGAAGGTTTATTGCAGATATTAACAATATGAAATGAACACATACTCCTCTATTAAGCATGTAAGTGCTACAGCTGCCCAAAGTAAATTATATAAAAGATCATTATATTTGAACATATTTTGCAGCAGATCTCCAACTTCCAAGGAAAATTCACTTCTACATTTATTTATAATAGTAATACATATATATCACGCCCTTAGTTGAAAATAAAACACATTTTCATATTTTAGATTTTATGCTTTTTATATTATAGCTGTAAATATGAGAAATGTATTTTCTAAATACCAACTTTATGCTGTGACCAATTATAGTATGAATTTTTTTTTCTTTTTTGCACAAAACAGTATTGCAGTTTATACTTGGTGGTGATGCAATAAACTTTCATTGGGGGAGAGTCTTAAAGAAAAAATAGCCTATAAATTACACTGTTTTTGCCTAAATAGTTTTTCTGCTGAGTAGAAATTCAAATAAACTTAAAGGGGAGCTCACAAAATTTCACGTAATGAAAATGAAGCTTAAAGAAAATGCAAAAATAAAAAAGTAAGCAGATATATTTATAAGAATAAAGTATCATCCAAATGTATTAGTACAAATGTACACTATAAAGCACTATTTATTAGAATGCACTATTCATATGTTCGAGAATATGGTTGCTACCATATTAGCCCTACTGCAAGTATGCCAAGGAACAGATGGATGGAGTACCGGGTAAATGTCTAATCACAAAATATGATGCCAGGAAATAATGAAATAGCATGAGAGCCTTGTACAGTCCAGCTCATTGACCCACTCCAGCTGAGCATATTTGCTTGCTTCTTCCTAACACACTGACTTCCTTTTTTTTTTTTTTTTTTTTTTAATCCTGATGCCAACTCTGTTACTTGTCTTGTCTTTGGCAATTTCAATTGAAAATGGAAATGTTGAATTTTAGTCCTTGTCTGCCCTACTGGGAACAAATATGACACCCCTTTTATTTCGCTAGGTCCTTTCTAGCTGCTAAGCATACAGAGGGTGTTATATATAGGAAACATTGTGAAAGCTGTATAGACTCCAGAAAAGCTACAAAATGTACTTTTTCAAAAGCATTCCCAGGTGTGTAATGAAATTTAGATGGTTTATTTGTTTGTTTGTAGTTAGTATCAAATACCAACTTGTTGAAATTATTACATAGCTTTGAGTGTGTGCTGGTTCACTATTGGTTTAAACAGAAAGGTCAGTTTCCTAGAATTTGCTGGTCATATTTTGTGGGGAGTGACTGTCTTTATTAATCTAAGAATCCTTACACTGTTTTTGCAAAGATTCTCAGATTTTTCGTGCCTTAAAGTCCCAAAACCTTCAGCTCTTGAAACCCCTTATTTTCCCCTAACTCATATTTTCTATGTACTAATAGGGTTTCTGAGGTCATCACCAACACATTGTTCAAGTGGGCCCTACTCACATGTAGAGTTCCCAGTGTTTGCATTAACATTCAGGTTAACCGAATATTATGGGCATGGGCCTTGAAAAAAACTTAGAACCTCTCACTCTGTATGTTTTATGTGTGCCTTTACTAACAATTCTCAGCAGCTGTTCTGCAGAAATGGAAAATTTAGTTCTTTTCAAAGACTACACCCCATAGATCTCACTAAATTTTACTTTCTAAGTAGGTGATATCCTTAGATCTCAATACATTTGCTGACAAGAATGAAGTGAAATAACTTGAATGTGATGAGTGCATCACGTTCTCATGTCTGTCTATTTATTCCACCTGAATTTTATTCACTGCAGCAGAAACAAAGGACCAGATGACCATCCAGTGAAGAAAAGTTAATTCAGTGGTCTGCATTCATAGTTTATGCCTCCCAACCACCTCTTCATTCATATGTTTTAGAGTCATTTTTCTTTAATCAACATCCATCCAAATGCAAGTTTTCTCTCGAGAGGCTTCAGTGACTAGCTGAGAGAGTTGTGGCATGACCTATTACAGGCTGAGGAGATTGCTGGTTCACTGGGTGGCTTGGAGGAAGGTTCATAGAAACATCCATATGTCTGGAAAGATAACCAAGGAGAGAGCTCTCTTTACGGAGCTGTGCTTTCTCTTCCTGCCAGTAGTAGAATTGTAGTGGAATTGAAGCCCCTTACTTCAGTTTTCTCAGAAAACTACATTACACCATGCTATGTAAACAGAAGTGGTGTGACAACCGAACCATCCCCAAACAATAAGGAAATTATGTATTTCTCTTTTTAGTTAAGTAAATCTGAGATGGAAATAATAATATAGGGATGAAAATGCATTCTGCTATCTATATGAAAATTACTATCAATGAACAAGTGAGTCAAATTTTAAGAGAAAAAAAATAGCATTCAAGGCAATTTATTTGCATGTGGAATTACAACAGACTAGTAAATAGAAACCTCCTGTAATCTTTACTGAATAATCATCCAAGTATTTTAAGAAGAAGTCAGTTTTCTATAATATTTAAATTTTTAAGAAAAAATATTAATTTTTGGTTTCTCTTTTTGCTGGCTGGTCCCAAAATTTAAAATGTGAAATAAATGCTTTATCAAAGTAATTAGGGTTAATTTTCCATATAGAAATTGAGTAAATTGTTCTCTGGAAAGACAGACTTCATCATCTAGAGGGCAGAAGATATATCTAAACCTAGCTAGGCTTACTCCAGAGATGAGAGATAATTCTCACCTGTTACTTATTAAAGCAGTGTTAAGCTTGATAATTTCATATTCAGCTAAAATGCAGTGGAAGAGCTAGTATGTAAAACCAAAGTTTGTAAAATTTAAGTACGTTAAGTTAATCTTGACGTACTGCCAGATAAGACAGCTTAGCTATTCCAAACTGCCCTCAAATTTTGCTCTTTCTCTTTAGGGCTTATATTTTTAAAAGAGTGGGTGGTTTCAATTTATACACTGGCATGACTAATCTAATATGTATGGGTGTTATATGTCAATGGAGAGGGGTATGTATTTCCAGATATTTTGAAAATGCCCATTTCACTTTCACTGAAGGCACTGGAAACATTGGGAGTATAGATAATCATCAATACATAATGCTAACTCCACACCTCCTTCTTCAATAACAGCTTGCTTTCCTGTCATGAGAAACTTTCATTTGAACCTGACTCATCCTGTGGCCCTCTTGGGTTAATTGACCTGAATGTTTCAGATTCTTGCACATTAAAATAACAAATCACACTTTGAATGACATCCAAGCAGTAGGAATGACAGGCCATCAGCAATATCTCCCTGAATGCAGGTAACTATAGTGTGCTAAATGCCAAAGATCACTGCTGTCAAGAATAAATGTTGTAAATGTAGTCTCTGGGAAATGTGTTTATGTAAATCTGCAAAAGAATCTACTTGCAAGTAACAGAAGAGTCAAGGCCTCGGCCATGACATGTGAAAGTGTGTACACCAATCAAGAGAAGATGGATCTGGAATCAGTTTAAAATATTATTAAAGTCAAAAGGTCTAAATTTTTCAGAGAGGATGAATCCACTTTACAGTGAACTCCCAAGTAGCAGTCAGTCCATTCTAATAGGAAAATGAAACAACGCAGCTCAAATATATGTTCAAAGGTCGAGATTACTTGAAAATTTGGTATAAATTGTGAGAAATAATGTATGTTATTCCAAAAGCTGCAAAAAAGTAGCTAAGAAGTGCTATGATTTTAGATAAGAATTGCAAAACACTTTATTTGTAAGTATATTAAAAATGTTGTCATTACCTATTAAGCAAATTAAAACATTCATTCCCATATTGCATGCCCATAAATTCCAGTTGCATAATAGATATTAAAACTTTAAATATTTTTTTTTGCCAGTACTGATTGAGGAGATGAGGTCTATATTTTATAGGAGTTATAATTTTTACATTCATCAAAACACAGGAACTCCACTACAAAAAGGATAATTTTAGAATTTGAGCAAATGATTTTTCGATAATAATGCTACTTATAATTCTGCAGCATTGTTATTATCACATTAGCTCCACAAAACATTTTAACTGACTTCATTGTTCACACAGGAAAAAAGGTTCATTTTCTTATAATTGCCTAATCAAGTAAACCCTAATTACAATATGCTGTAAGTACCTTTGATAATGTTTTATAATTCTAACCTAGAATTAATGATACAGTAATACTAATTAAAATTAGAAAATAAAAACAAAACCACATGATTCATTAAAAAAAACAGATGTTTGATTTTGTTTTCTTTTTCCATATCTTTTTTTTAAATACCATATAATTAAATTTCAATTTTTTGTTAAATGAAACACTGAAAAATTTAAAGTATGAAAGTTAGGAAAATTAGTGAAATATTGCAATTATTAAAATTATATGTATATGTGTGTATATACATATATATATACATATATATATGTGTGTGTGTTTGTTTCTGAAAGTGTAACAGATGCTTCTTTAAAATTTAGGGTGTTTAAAAAGTACAGTCATTGTTCAACTCCATTTTTTAACCTGTTTCCTTTAAGTTGATTTTTTTTTCCTTCAGCTTCATCCCATGCTAAGAGGTGAAAGTGCTCCCCAATGCCCCCAAGCCATCCAAGCCCTGGAGTCCATGAGCTGCAGAACCAGCCTTGTAACTCGCATTTTGTTATGGTCTGGATGTGAGGTGTTTGCCTAAAAGCTTATGAGTGAGACAATACAAGAAACTTCAGAGGTGAAACAATTTGATTATGTGAATTGTAGCCTAACGTGGATTAACTGGGCAGAAACTGTAGGCTGATAGGGCAGGATTGGAGGAGGGAGGTCACTGGATCCTGCCTTTGGGGTATATATTTTGTCTCTGGTGAGCAAATCTCTCTGCTTCCTGTTGCTGTGTCCAGAGCTGCTTTACTCCCCTGTTCCCTTCTGCCATAAGGTTCTGCTTCACCTTGGGCCCAGAACTATGGGGTGGGCTGTCTATGGACTGAGACTTCTGAAACTGTGAACAAAAATACATTTTTTCCTCCTTTAGGTTGTTCTTGTTAGGTCTTTCCCACACAGTGACACAAAGCTAACTAAGATATACATGCATACCTCTATGATGGATGATCCCGACAGCCCAAATTGCTATGCATATGCCAACCTCCTGGCAACACCGCTATGGCCCTTCCCTTATTTAATCCTAAAGCTGTTGCCTGTACTGGGAAGCCAGATTTCCAGACAAGCCAGAAAAACAGATTTCTAGACTTTCCGTATAGTTTGGCCATAACAAGAATAAATTTCTGTGATGATTCGCCCTCATTTCTTGGTAAATTAATTAGACTCAAGAAACCATGGAGGATGAGACATGATTCCCCCAAACTAAAACCTCTGGCCCAGTACTCCAATAACAGAAGAAAAGAGAATACATTTCATGATTTATTTTGTATACCTGGATTGCATCCAGGGGCACTTTATCACTGAGCAACAGACAACATTTCTAGCCTTTTATATTTTGTATTTTTTTTATTTTTTATTTTGAGAAAAGGTTTCTTAGGGCTTCGTTATGTTGCCGAGGCTGGCTTTGAACTTAAGATCTTCCTGCCTCAGCTTCTTGAGCTGCTGGAATTATAGGCATTTGCCACTGGGCCTGGCTCATGAAATATTTAAAAAGTCTTGAAATATTTAAAAGTCTTAACAAAAGAGAAATTCTCTGGATGAACATTACTTTTTTCCCAGAAACCTGAAAATCAGAAATATTTAATACATACTGTACTATCTTTGAAGAAACGACCTATCTGGTGTCAGGACGGAACTAAAGGAGGGAACTATATTAGTTAAAGACATTGAACATTTACTCTGTGTCAATAATATTCAGGAATATTAACTTCTTGAACCTTGCAAGAATAAGTGATAATATTCCCCAATTCATAGAGTGACTCAAATCCAAAATCTTCTAGGAAGGTTTCTCTGCTGAATTGTCCTCAAAGCTACCTGAGGTATTCCTTTCCCACTTTGCTTATGGTATAAGCACATGCCTATCTGTCTTTATGTCTGTCTGTGTTTACCTGTCTATACCATCGTTTGTTTTTTTTTTTTTGTTTGTTTGTTTGTTTCTACTTTGCTCTGCTGCATGTTTCATTTATCATTATGATGCTATATATGAACTTATCAGTGCAATTATTTACATCAAATGTAACCTTTAGCTATCATATTGACATGTACTGGCATTAATCTCTTCTGATTTAGAATAATGAGCCACAAAAGAAAGAACATCTTTTTTCTTTTATTTTTAATTGCTTTAAAAAAAAAAAAAAACTACATGACAGTGGAATGTATCACAACTCTTATTACACATATAGAATATAATTTTCATATCTCTGGTTGTATATAAAGTATGTTCACACCAATTCATGTCTTCATACATGTACTTTGGATAATGATGTCCATCACATTACACCATCATTGCTAACTCCCTGCCCCCTCCCTTCTCCTCCCACCTCTCTGCCCTATCTAGAGTTTGTCTATTCCTCCCATGCTTCCTCTCCCTACCCCACTATGAGTCAGTCACCTTATATCAGAGAAAACATTCAGCATTTGTTTTTTGGGACTGGCTAACTTTACGTGGCATTATCTTCTCCAACTGCATCCATCCATTTACCTACAGATGCCATGATTCTATTCTCTTTTATTGCTGAGTAATATTCCATTGTGTATATATGCCACATTTTTTAATCCATTCATCTACAGAAGGGTATCTTCCACAGTTAGCTGTTGTGAATTGTGGTGCTATAAACATTGATGTGGATGTGTCCCTGTAGTATGCTGTTTTTAACTCCTTTGGGTATAGACTGAGTAGAGGGATAACTGGGTCAAATTTGGTTCCATTCATTTTCTATAGCACTAGGTCCAAACGTTATCTGTTAAATATTTAATGCCTGTCCTTAGAGATGGGAGATACTGGAGGAGAACTGTGAGGCCCTGCCTTTCCCATGTCCTTAGAAGGAGAGCTACAAAAAGACACTGTTTAACATGATTATGTCTTGAGTATATATCATGTACCCAGAAATGCCTGCAAATTATCAGGTGTATAAAAAGACAAACAACAAAATGTCTGACAAATAGCAAAATGTCTCCTCCCCTCTGCATGTGACAAAGTAGGCAAGATTCTGGTGTTGGACTCTCTGAGTCAATCCTTCCACCACCTCTGTTAGGTATGGCTTGAGTGTCCCCCAAGGATCCATGTGTCCTCAGGGCAGTGGTATTGGGAGACAGTTGGACATTTTAGAGGTGAGGCCTAGTGGGATGTCATTGGGGGTGTACTCTTAAAAGGGATTGAGGTATTTCTCATGCAATCCTTTGGTAGTTCTCATGAGAGCGTTGTTATAAAGAGAGAGAAACTTCTCCTCTCTCTGATTTCCTGTTTGGCAAAGTGCTGATTCCTGTCACAAGCACTCACCATGATAGGATACTATCTGCCACTGGGCTCTCTCCAGAGGCTGAAATAGTGCAGCCACCCAATCTTGAACTTTGAACCTCCCCGTGAGCTAAATACACTTCTTCTCTTCAGAAGCAGCTTGCGTCAGTTAGTTCATAATAGTGATGGAATCTGACTGACACAATCCCTGACCACCTCTGTGTCTCCCACATTCCTCAGCTATAGAAGAGAAGCAATAAAAGTACCCCAAGCCACTGTGCTGAATAACTGTATTTGTTTTTAGGTAGATAAAGCATTTATAGTATTTTTGCTTTGTTTTGTTTTCTGAGTCACAAAGTAGACATTTTTATTAGTGATGTCCCCATCAGACATAAATATTAAAAAGTAGAAGAAATAACCTATGATCTTAAAAACTCTTAATTTACCTTCTTCTGCAGCATGTTCACGAAACCTTTCATGAAAGCATACACAGGTCAAGTTCAAACATTGGAACTGTAAATAGTAATAAGGGATGTCGTATATTATCAGAAATTTCACAGTCTCCAGAAAGGACTTCATAACTATATATATAAAGTATGGAGATTATTCTCAAGCTCTGGATGTGGAAATAAAGGACAGAAAAATATTCTCCTCTATAATCCAATCACAAACAGACTTTTAGTCTGTATCTTATCATCTGTGTATCTTTTAAATCTAGTACAATATTATTTAAGGGCTAATGTTGAGTTGCCTGCCTGCCTCTCCTCCTCCTTCATTCCATGAAGATTTCCACGGCAGATCTCTGTGTTTATTACCCCCAGTTAGTAGTGCAGATGCAATTTCAGATAAGCTGATGTACACCTGACTAACCTCAGAAGTGCCATCCCAGTGCCCTTGGCAGTCCACATGAAGTACGAGCCCTGGTCCTAAATCTCATTTCTCCAGACATGAATTGCCATGGGTCAGCCAGATTAGCTCAGACAGCATCTATCAACTCCATTGAATAAAGGAGCAATAAACAGGCTGTGAAAAGATCTGAAAAAAAACCACAGTCACTGGCTGACACCAAATCACAGAATACCTCTTAACAATAAATTCTGTTTCTTTATGAACAAATGCTAACAAAATTAGCCTGCCACTGAATGTTCATATATCTCTGTACAAAAAGTAAAAACTAAACGCAAATTTGCTTAGGTTTATGGCTCTTTTGAATTGCTCTATCTTTAAATGTTTATATTTATTTGGTAAATTTTAACCTCTTAGGTACCCAGAAAAAAAAAAAGTATTTTCTATAATGCTAACCTGTAAAAAAAAAAAAAAAAATCAATCAAACAACATTGCCTGTCAGCCACATCGATGCAAGAATAGTCCAGAGAATGGAGCAAGTATCAGGAGACACCAAACGAAGCCCATGAGACCACTGCCTGGCTTTCAGCTCCACTGCAGGACTTAGTGTCCTATGGTAAATTGTGTTAGGGAGGCTCCATTAGCAAATCCCCAAAGTATACCGACACCGTGCTTCAGGTAGGTATCAGCAAATTGGGCATGAAATGGTGCAAAGGCCAGCCAGGATTCCTCTCCACTGAATGGTCTTTTCATCTATTTCAAAAGCCACACAAAGGAAGACACTAAGCCATACTCAGCTTGCTTCATCAGAATCTATAATGCCAAAGAAGCATCTCCCTAAACCTCTATAAATGTCTTTCCCAGGTGTTTTCACTTATTTATTTATTTAGCTACTCTAAGTTGGAATGAGGTATGTACTCTATATCCTTAATGCTTCCGTAGGAGAAAAACTATGAATAAATTATGATGATGATGATATTTCCAGATGGGAAGGATACTGAAGAATTTTGCCACTGGAAAAAAATGCCTCAACAAAAAAATTTTAAGCCCCTGAATATCATCTACTTAGTATAGGCACTGTTCCCCTGAATACGTGGTGGACACCATGGTGTGGAAAAATTCTAACAGCTTATGTGTATTATCAGCTAGAGGATTATTGCAAAAAGCAAAATTATCTTTTTCACTGAAACTTACATTTGAACATCATGAGGCTGACCACTTAGTTGCTGTTTTTCCTCTGGGTCCTGTGGTTTCCAGCAACACTGAACACTTTGTTTTCCCCTTTCTTTAATCAAACTTCGAATATTTTGCAAAACTTTGCCTGATTGGAAATGGTTATTCAGCAGATTCCTTCTCATAAAAGAGGATTTCCAATTATTGGAATAGGAGCTGTGGCCCTCCTCTGAGTCCCTTTGGAGGGAGGGAGGCCCAGCCTGTCCCTGACTGACACTTTCAGTCATTCCTCTTTCCGTGGGTAATGTCACTCTCCAACCCGGTTTGTTTTTATTTAAAAATTAAGAAGATGGACATCATTACTCTAAGTACATATATGAAGACACGAATGATGTGACTCTATGTTGTGTACAACCAGAGATATGAAAAATTTGTGCTGGATATGTGTAATATGAATTGAAATGTATTCTGCTGACTTATATAACAAATTAGAATAAATTTTTTAAAAAAGAAAAAAAAAAGAAAGTGTTCAATAATCAAGTGGGGAAAAAAATCAGTTACTATGTGATGTTTTGAGTTTTATTGGAAAGAAGAATATTGACCTTTAAAAGAAAGTCCCACTAGCCCACTGAACACTTGATGTTACACAACTTGACACACAAATTCCCAACAATTTCTCAAATGTTTGAAATTTCCATTTTTATCCCTGTATTTTCTATTTGATCCCAGAGCAGCTTTTACCTGCAGGATAAATGAGGATTTAAAGAATTATTCAAAACTTATTTTGTTTCAACCATTTATATGCTTTATAACATTAGGATGTGCTTTCTGCTATTTGGTTTTGTTTTCATTTAGTTGTTTTGAAAACCATCTCTACTTATACTTCACACTGATGTAATGATAATAACTATACCAATACTCAATATTAGTAGAGTATTGAGTATTCTCTAATTCTCAGTCATGACATGAAATATACCCAATTTATTAATGCCATTTGAATGTTGAAAAATTGAAACTTAGGGCACACCCTAAACTCTAAAGAAGACTTTAAACCACCTATCAATTATAAGATTATCTTAACTTACATGTACCCACATTCAACCACTCTCTCATAAAGACATACATATTCTCAAATTTACTGGTTTTCCTTCTTTCTGTTTGAGATTTAGGGACAAAATTTTATTGTTCATTTAGTTTATTTTATATACCTAAATTAATTAAAGGCAATTAAATTGGTAGGAATATCTCTAAAGTGAATTGACAGTCATTTGAGCATTTTACTATCAATTGAAATTAGATTGAATGACCGAAGTTGGATCTATGGAAAATACACAAAATCCTTTAAACATCACTGTACTCCACTTTAATAAGTCATATTGGTTCTAAGTGTATATCTCTTCTCTCTCTTGCAATCTTATGCACTTACTATGAACATAAATATTATAACCAAAGGAGGGAAAATACAGAAGACTAGAATAGATGGAAAATGCTGAGATGGTTTTTAAAAGATAAATAGCACCCCTATAATCCCATATTTGCTCAGGAGGCTGAGGCAGGAGGATCAAGATTTCAAAGCCAGATTTAGCAATTTAGCAAGACCCTGAGCCAGGGAGATCCTGTCTCTAAGCACAATTTTAAAAGGGCTGGAAATGTTGCTCAGTGATTAAGCAAGTTTGGATTCAATCCTCAGTACCAAAAAAAAAAAAAAAAAAAAAAAAACAGAAGAAGAAGAAGAAAAAGAGCAGAACAGCAGTTGAGGGAGTAGGGAGACACCTGGAGGAGCTCAGTGCCCGTGAAGCTGTGTGACTATCAGCAACACACCCTAGGTCAGGACGCGCCTCGACCCACACTCCCCAGGGCTCTTCATGAATGTACTCATATCTGCTAATTGGAGCACATCCCTGGCCCAGATGACATCATTTTTTTTAAGTTTCGTAACTGATACGCTGGAAGAGTTCCGCACAGTTGCTTTGTGGAGTTCACCACGATCTGAGTTTGTCTGCTGTGTCCTCACAGTCAGAGCCTGGTCTCTGTCTCATTGGGGTCCTGCTCTCTTCATGGCAGCTCATCCGTGGCCCACTGGGCCAGTTTGTTCCATGATGGGTGATGCTAAATTTTACATCCAGTTGAGGGGGCAACCGGCTTTCTAACGCCTTGCACTTTAAAGTTTAAAAAAAAAAAGACTAAAAATCAATAGGTAGGTGTAGGTGACTCCAGTAAGTAACATGAAAAGCAGAGAATGAAACAGAAACTAAAATAAAAGAATGCAAATAAGAGGTAATGCAGGGGTCATGAAAACAGGCATGGCAAGGAGGTTTCAAAACCTCACATCTGTGAAAATACAAGAACTCTATTAAAAAAGGAAGCCACAGCACAAGAAAATTTGCTTAAAGTAAAAATGACAACATGAAAAAGTAAAATTAAAAACTGAGATGAATTTAATAAGATGTGAGGAAAAGTTCCAGGAGAAAAAAAGCAAAAAGAGGAAAAATAGGACAAAAAAGAGAGAATAGAGTAAACCTAGGAATTCCAGTAAGAACAGAGACATGGTAGGGATAATGTAGGGAGGAAAAAAAACAATTTAAATTCAAATTTCACAAAACTGAAGAATATTATAGTTCCATAGCAAAAATAAACATTTTCATCTTGCTCCCAAAGTCTAAGCCCTTTACATTGCAGTTAGAACACACACACACACACACACACACACACACACACACACACACACCTCACCTAGAGGGTTGTGTAAATGATTTTGAGCATTCCCTATAATTGACTCCCTAATACAAATAATTTGAGCACACTAGGTAAATCCTCAGGTGTCCTCTTTTTAAGAAATAAGGAAAAACATGGGAAGAAAACAGATGGCCCCATGAATTTGTTTGTTCTACCAAAATGGTAATTTACTAGAAATACCTGCATCTCTTCCAAAGCCTACCAAGTCATAGGCACCAGAGAAGAAACTCAGGGAAGGGGAAAGGAAGGAGGAGCAAGGAAGCCCTGCAGGTTGAAGGGGCGTGGCTCTTCCAAGCACTTTCTGTTCCTCTGGGGCAGGAGGCTGCTAACCAGGCCCTGGGGCCAGGGAGCTTTACTACCTGCCCTGTTCTCTTTGGTTGCTTTGGACAGACTCCTTCCTGCTGTATCTGTGAGTGCAAATGCTGGTAAAATCAGGGGCATTCAAGAGCTCAAAATCCTCACTTTGAGGAAGTGAGAAAAAAGAGATGGGAGCTATTTACCCATCTTCTTCCTCAAAGACCAACGGCGGGAAAAATTACAGCCCACCAAAATTTGCCCTCAGATTCTCCCTTCCTGAAGGAGCAAGTGGAGAATGAAGCCTTGATTTGACATGTTCTTTAGGGGGACAGGATGGAGACTCTAGTTGTTCTGGTGCCTCTGCTTCTTAGGCTCATTTGCCCTCCACTCTTGTGTTCTTAAAGGCAAACAAGGACTTGAATCTGGCCTCACTATTCCCACAAGCCTGGCCTTGTAGTCCATACCCTAGGGGAAAAGGTCAAGGTATATGGGGAATACACTGTTTTAAAATGCACACAGCATACTCGGTTACAGAGGTCATGCATCTGACGTCTCAGAAGTATTATATGGTGCTGTTGGAAATTTTGAAAAAAAAAAATTAGTCCTTCATGGTTTACTTTCAATGGTGGCTGTGTAAGCAAAATAATATGAACACTGAATGTTGGCGTAACTCAAAGCTTTGATATACTCTCTGATAGCAGAAATGGGGGAAAGAACAAAGGAATGGTGGATGTTGGTGAGCAGAAAGTAAAGAATGTGTAAAATATATTTATTTAAAAATACTAGTAAAATGCTTTGCTTGTAAATACAAGGGTAATCACAGAAGCAGCAGCCAAGCATGTTCACCAAAACTATTGACCTGGGAGCAAGAAACAGGCTTCGGGAAGGAGGAGACCTGTCTGCTGTTTTCCACTGTCAGCCTGGTTGTAGCCCTATTTGATTTTTAAGTTCCCTGTATGTGCTATGTTGATAAAAATAAACATTCAATAAAAACACATTGTTATCTCATTTACTACTGGAAAGTGGTTTGTTTTCTTCTGTCTGCCTCTTAGATAGCTGAAATGCAGTGACAGCTCACCAGAAACCTCGTCCAGGGAAGCACACAGTGGAGCTCACTGAGGAAAGCATTTTAGAAAATATGTTTTGCAGCAGAAGGAATATGATATTAACTCCCATACTAAGAGGAAAGAGGCTGCTCTGGGACCCCGGGGGACCAGGAGCCGCTGGGACTCTTGCTGTTTAGCCCAAGGTGACCAGAGAACATAAAAGCAGCACTGTCTCCAAGCATAATTGCGTTGATGAAGAGGAAGCCAGATCAAGCTCATCCTGCTTAAAATGGAGAAGCAATAACTAGGCTGGAGCCTAAAATGACTTTTAAAATGTTTTGTATCATATCTTGAAGTCACTGTACTTAATCATGATGCACGATGCAAATTAACTGTTCTTATTGACTTATAAACAACCATTCATCCACATTGCTTTGGTGGTTTATTTGTTGTCTGTTCATTGCTATTTGTGTTTTTATTGCTATTGTTATCTGTTTTAAAATCAAGTTCATTTTGAGGGGCAGCAGTATCCAACCACCTTATTCTGTACAAATGGAGATACTAAAATATTGTAGAGAAAGAACACTAATCCCTCAGCAATCCCTCTGGAATTTTTCTAGCCCTGGAAGAGCAACAAGATTAAAGAAATAGAAGTTATAAACAGTGGATATTGGTAGAATTAAGGGGTATGGAGTTAAGAAGGACAGTAGAATGAATCCAACATTAATCTATACATATACAACTACATAACCAGTGTGATTCTACACCATGTACAACCAGAAGAATGAGAAGTTGTACTCCATTTACTTATGGTATGTCAGAATGCATTGTACTGCCATGTATAACTAATTAGAAAGAATTTTAAAAAGAAGAATTAAGCAGTTTTATACCCAGAAGGAAACCTAGAGATGGAAAATGGACTATAATCATTTGATACAATATAGTTGTATCATGTAAACAGCATGGATGAAAAATTTAGTTCACCTTAATAAGTATACACTGAGCAACTTCTCTTACAGGATCTGGTCTGGTCCATGTGCTGCAGAAATAAGGACTTCATCATTCAACAAATATACTGAAGATGAACTATTCTTCTGGCTTGCTCCAAACACCTGCTTTTTCTGTACCCACTGATTTTTTTTTTTTTTTCTGAGACAGGTTTTGCTAAGTTGCTTAGGGCCTTGCTGCATTGCAGAGGCTGGCTTTGAACTTGAGATCCTCCTACTTTAGTCTACCAACCCACAGGGATTACAGGTGTACCCCACCTCACCTGGCTTGTTCCCAGTGATGATTAAGACCAATCAGGCAAATAAACTATTGAAGTGTGATAAGATTATGATAGCAGAAGTGAATCTCTCTCTGTAAGTACACTAAAGAGAGATTCACATAGTCAAGGAGCCAGAGTAATTTTCAGAGACAGCAATCTCCAGGAAAAAAGACACAGTTCCTGCTTTGATACCCAATCTGTTTCTTGACTGAGGAATTGGCATATATGCTTTTTTATATTTATACTTGGCTGTCATCAGTCACATGTTGCTTTCTAATGACCAGGAAGCAACTTTGTCTACACCAAATTATGCAGTGATAACTGATTCAAAAACACATGGAATATAAAGGCTTATTGGCTTATATGCAAATTTTCAACAACCGAGTGAGTATATTTAATATTCCTGGGGGAAATGAAATTTGAATATCTCATATAATAAACCATAAATTATCATTACAATAATAAATATTTACTGTCTTGGATGAATCAGAAAGGTCAAGAAGCACCAAAGTTTTAGGCTTTAAACTTGAGTTCTGCCTCTTGTTTCATGACATGCCAGATGTCTTCAGGGCTTGATTAAATGTGTCAAGCAGGGAGACTTGTGCTCCATTGAGCTTCCTATTTCAAAAGGCAGGAATAGTTTCTGTACAGTGATAGTTCTAACAATAGGGTAGATTTATTAATTCTAATTGTTCTGAGAAGAGAAACACACAATTAACTTTGCATATCATATTTTCATCACTTCTTTTTCTCTGATAAATTACCTTGGATATTTTTCTAGAGAATCTCAATGAACTTCTATTATTCTTTTCTCAGCAGGAGTCGTCAGATGCTCAGAGCCTTAGCTTTGACCCCTCTGTGTGAACACAGAGTGAGCCAAAGCTCTCTAACAAGGCTGTGACACCCCTTTCCATTCAGGCTGACAAATATGGGGAGGTAAGGTTTTTTCCATTTATTAAGAAAGATAAAGTTCTTACAAATTGCACTTACTCTGCTCTGCAGCAATGTGCCGAGATACACATGCAATAAAAGCCCCAATGACTGCAGGTAGAATAACTCTACCCAGAAAGACTACTTCACCTTCACAGTATATGGAATAAAATGTCAAAAGTGAAAATAAGGTTACTCTCCAAATTACACTCTGCACTTCCATTCATAATGTTAGGGTAAGAATTGGTCGAAGACAGTCAAAACTGGAAAAACCCAAACAAACAAAATCCCTAAAAACAAAGAGTAAGAAAAAATGACAATTTAATTTCCTACTATTAACCAGTGGGAAAATTTACAGTAAGTATGATGTTTGGAACCACTATTTTTTCTATATGTTAAAAATGTACTTGCATATTTATTTAATGGATACACAAAAGTCATGCATGTTTTATGTTGCTTTAATGCATGTCTACGTTGTGTCATGTTCAAATCAAGGTAAACTTGACTATGACCTCAATCTTATCATTTCTGTATGGCAAAACTTACTTCTTTCAGCTCTTTTGAAATGTACAGCACATTGCTACCCGCAGTCACCCCACTATGCAACAGAGCAGCAGAATTTGCTTGACTCCTCTCTTCCCTCTCTCCCAGCCTCGGGTAGCCCCCATTCTACCCTCAACTTCCATGAGACCAAACTTTTTAGAGCCCATCTGAGTGAAGTGGATCCCGTATGTGTCTTGCTGGGTCTGACTTATATCTCTGAATGCAGTGACCTCTAGGTCCATTCATGTTGTTGCACTTTTTCTTTTTTAAAGGATGAATGGGGTCTGGGATGGTGGCTCAGTGGTAGAGTGTTCGCCTAGCACATGTGAGGTCCTGGGTTCTATCCTCAGCACCACATAAAAATAAATAAATAAAATAAAGGTATTGTGTCTAACTACAACTAAAAAATGAATATTTAAAAAAAAAAAAGATGAATGGCATTCCATTGTGTGTGTAGCCCATGTTTTTCTTTTCCCTTTCTTGGCTATTGTGAATTATTCTTCAATAAACATGGGAGTGAAGATGTCTTTTCGGCAGAGTATTGGTGGGAATGTATATTAGTGTAGACCTTAGGAACAACAGCATGGATGTACCTCAGAAAACTAAAAATAAAACTACTAGATGACTTAGCAATACTGCTACTGGGTGCACATTCAAAAGTGAATAAGCAAGATCAGTATGTTAAAGAGGCATTTGAAACTAATTATTTGATAGACAAGGCTCTCCTATGCCACATTTAAAAATATATCAACTTAAAATAGTATTCTACAATTTATAAAATATGAAATACTTAAAATATGTAACTGAAATTATTTTTTCTTTCTTTTTCTGGCACTGCATATTGGACCCAAGACAATTCTATGACTGAGCTGAATCCTGTCCCTTTTTAATTTTTTTTTTAAATTTTGTGACAGAATCTCACGAAATTTCTAGGCTGGCCTTGAACTTCCAATCACCTTGCCTGGGATTATAGGTGTGTTTCCTCACACCAGGCTTAAAATTATTCTTAAGTAAGTATATTTAAATGCAGACAGGTGGTCCACATTTCCCACTAGCTAATTTGTATCAGAAATGGAGGTAGGAACCATATTCATGACTTGACTGGAGGCTTTTTCCAGTAGGCTCTGCAGCTTATTAAATGTCATATGTGAACCTGCAACAAAGAGCCAAAGCTAAGCAAATATACAAGTCGAGTTTACAGGTTTTTAATAATTGGATTAAAGTTGGTTGGATGAACTCATTTTAGCAAGTCACAGCTATAGTAATTAGTCGATTCATATAAGCTACTTAAGTTTTCCTTAAGAGTGTCATGTGGCATGGAATGATTTTTACATTTCAGAATAAAGCACATCATCTCTCCTACAATAAGAAACTATTCCCCACCCATTTTCATTTTCTACAAGACCAAATAACCAATGAGTTAAATGAAAACTCTGTCTTGGCTAGATGACTTTAGAGTTACAGTGGGATTTCAAAAGGAGAGAAGAGATTTTTGGAGAAATTTATTAGTGAACAGGAAAAAATGTGGTTTTAAAATTTCAAAGACTTTAAATAGTTGTTTCCAATTTTTCACCTATAGCTTCCCACAAATATTTTTAAATGTTTATTCTGACTATTTGAAGATAGGCTATATTTTTCTAAGCTCATCATAATTCATGACAGCATAGTTGAAAGCATCTCAATGAAGTGTACTGTACTAATAACAAACACTTTAAGTGAAGGCCGACAGAGTGATTGGTTGGCCAATCTCCATAGTTCATTAGATAAATTATTCTGTTTAAAGGGTTCTATGTATTTCCTTATGTAGATTAAATTCAATAAACTTAAATACTGTTTTATATACTTCTCAGGTTTCTACATGAAGCTACCTGAAAAGTGATTTATGAACTTTGAAGAGTATCTATGTCACTTTACTGGTAGTAAGACTGGTGGAGCCTAATGAACATGGGCATGGTTTTCAAAAAGAAAAAAAAAATACAAAATAGCTAATTTTCAAGCAAACTTCTCTTTCATGAAACAGGTGTAACTGACTACCACAGGAGAACATTCATAAAAGGAAACTTGCCCCCTGCTTCTTCACCTTGAACTTTCTCTGGACACAGCTAGGAAACTTACGTCATCCTTTCCATTTCTCCTCCTGGGTGATCACCTCCCTCTTTCTATGTGATTTTTTTTCTTGACTTTGTCTGTGGTTACACCTGACTCTGCAGTGCAAGGGTCACAGACAGTTGGAGGTCTAGGTGACATCTATTTGTTCTTGAATGTATCCTTTTAGCCCCTGCCTCTACCCTCTATTCCATGTGTTACTTGGCCATTAGTTTCTAATGGGTATAAATTAGCAATAATTGTTTCAATACTTGTACACCTTGCATTATATTTAATTAATTATATTTAATTTCAGTTGTTTCCTCAAACATTTGTCATTCCTCTATGATAAAACATTACAAAACCATTTCTTTTAGGTTTCTGAAATGTATAGCACATTTCTGTGATCCGCAATAGCATACCAGAACTTCTTGCTCCTATCTAAGTGTAACTGAGTACCCATTGATGGACCTTTACCACCCCTGCCCAGACCCTGTTCTCCCTGGCCTCTGGTAAACACAGATCACACTCACAATGTTCATGAGACCAATATTTTCCAACTTCACATGTTAGTAAGGTCATGCAGTACTTGTCTTTCTGTGCCTGGCTTATTTCACTTAAGTATTTCTAGATCCATTCATGTTACCAAATGGCAGAATTTTACTCCTTGTGTTGGATGAATTGCATTCCATTGTTTACACCATTATTCTTTACCCATTTGTCCACTAAGGGTCACTTTGGTTGTTTCTATTTCTTGCTATTGTGAACAATGCTACAGTCAGTCCAGATGTCTCTTCAACATGTTCAATCCATCTCCTTTGGATGGATACCCAGTAGTGAGTTGCTGGATCATATAATAGTTATAATTTTAATTAGTTGAGGAACCCCTGTACTGTTTCCTATAATGACTTTACTAATTTATATCCCCATAAAAAAGCATGCAAGAAAAATTTTAAAAAAGTGTGTCACATTAGATTGGATAGAGAGAAGTGATGGGAGGGGAGGGGAGGGGGAGGGAGGATAGGAAGAGTAGCAGAATAGAATAGACATTATGGTTGCTGTATGTATATAGGTGAATGTATGACCAATGTGATTCTGCAATTTGTACAATCAGAAAAATGAGAAATTATACCCCAAGTGATTCAAATGTATGAATTGCTAAGATCATTGTAATGTCATGTGTAGCTAATAAGAAAAAAAGCATGCAAGAATCTCTTTGCTCTACATCCTCACCGTCATCTGCTCTCTTGTCTTTTCCTCAATAGCCATTCTTAGTGGGTGAGATGGAATCTCATTATGGTTTTGATCTGCATTAGTTATGTTAAGTCATTTTCATGTACTGATTGACCACTTAGGTCTTCTTTTGGAAATGTCTGTTGGGACCTATTGCAAACTTTTGATTCCAATTATTAGGGCATTTTATTTTCTACTGAGTACTTTGTAGTTCATTCTACATTCTGAACATCAACCCGTTGTCTGATGGACAGTTGGCAAATATTTTCTCCTATTCAGGTTTCCTCTCCACTCTTTAGATTGCTTCCTCTCTGTGCAGAAGCTTTTGAGTTTGTTATTATCCCATCTATCTATCTTGCTTTAGTTTCCTGTGTTTTTGAAGTATTGCTAAAAATAAATAAATAAATAAAGATCCTTGCCCATTACAATATCTTGAGGGGTGATGATTATGTTTTCTTCTAGAAGTTTTAGAGTTGCAGGCTTTTAATCAATTTTGAGTTGGCTTTTGTAACTGGTGAGAGGGAAATCATCTGATTCTTCTGCATGTGGTTGTTCAATTTTCCCAGCACTATTTATTGAGAAAACTGCCCTTACTTCATAGTATTTTCTCAGCATGTTTGTTGAAAAATCACTGGCTGTTCATGTGTGAGTTTACTTCTAGCTTCTTCATTCTATGTCCCTCTTTTTATGTCAATACAAGACTGGTTTGAATACTACAGCTTCATAGAACACTTTTAAATCAGGTAGTGTAACACTTTCTGCTTTGTTCTTTTTGCTCAAGGTGGGGTACTTTTGTTATTCCATATAAATTTTGGAATTACTTTTTCTACTCCTGTGAAAAATATCATTGATATGTTTATAGGGACTGCATTGAATCTGTAAATTGCTTTGCGTAGTACAGACATTTTAAAATTAATTCTGCAATCTTTGAGCAGAGGGGTTCTTTCCACTTTCTTGTGCCTTTTCAATTCTTTCCATCATTTTTTTACATAATTTTTATCATAGAGATCTTTCACTTCTTTGTTTAAATTTATTCCTAGGTATTTAATTTATTTATTCATATGACTACTATAAATGGGATTAATTCTTGATTTCCATTTTAGATGATTTGCTATCAACCTAAAGGAATGCTTCTAATTTTTGTATGTTGTTTTGTATTCTACAACTTAGCTGAATTTATTTAATAGCTTTAATAGTTTTTTGGTGAAGTTTTGGGTTTTCTCTATGATCATGTCATCTGAAAAGAGTGACAATTTGACTTGTTTTCCAATTTGAATAACCTTTACTTCTTTCTTTGCCTGATTGCTCTGACCAGGATTTCCAGAATTGTGTTGAATAAAAGTGGTAAAAGTAAGTGTCCTTGTCTTGCTCCAGGTCTTCCAGGGAAAGCTTTCCGTTTTCCCCCACTCAGTGTAACATCAGCTTATGGCTTATTATAAATGGCCTATGATGTGTTGAGGTACATTACCTCTAAGCATATTTTTTCAGGGTTTTTATCATAAAGGGATGCTTGAATTCAGCAAATGTCTTTTCTGCATATTTCAAGATGACCATATGATTTTTGTTCTTCATTCTGTCCATGTGTTGGGTCACATTTATCAATTTGCATATATTTGACCATTCTTGCCTCCCTAACATGAATCCATCTTAATCATGGCAATGATTAATGTACTGTTGGATTTAGTTTGCTGTTATTTTGTTAAGGAGTTTGAGTCTGTACATTAAGGATACTGGCCTACAGTTTTTGTTGTTTTTGTTGTTGTTGTTGTTGTTGTGTCTATCTGGTTTTCATACAAGGGTAATGTGGGGTTGCAGAAATGTGCTTAGAAGAATGCCTTTCTCTTCTTTTTTTTTTTTTTACTAACTAAAAGAGATTGGTGTTCTTATTTAAACATTTGTTAGAACTCAGCAGTTGAGCTATCTGCTCCTAGATATTTCTTTGATGGGAAGCTTTTTATAGCTGATTCAATCTCATTACTTGTTGTTTTTTTTCAGGTTTTCTCTTCCTTCATGATTCAGTCTTGTTAAGGTGTATATGTCTGGAAATGCGTCCATTTATTCCAGGTTTTCAAATTTTATTGACACTTAGTAATCCCCAATGATCTGTTGTATTTTTTCAGTGTCAGTTGTAATGTCTTCATTTTCATCTATGATTTTATTTATTTGAATCTTCTATTTTTTCTTAACTAAATATTCTTTAACTATGTAGTTTATACTTTCAAAGAACAATGTCTTTATTTCATTAATCTTTTATTGTTTTTAAAGTGTCTATTATATTTATTTGAACTCTGATCTTAATTATATATTTATTTTAATTTGGGGTTTGGTTTGTTCTTGGTTTTATAGCTCCTTGATATATATTGGCAGGTGGTTTATCTGAGAGCTCTCCACCTTTTTTTATGTGGGGATAGATTGCTGTAGGCTTTCTTTTTAGCACAAATTTTGCTGTATACCATAGAGTCTGGGTATATTGTCTCTCTATTTCTGTTTGCTTCAAGAAATTTAATTTAATTCCTGATTTTTTTCCTTGCTACATAGGTTGTTCAAAAATGAGTTAAATTTCAATGTATTTTTATATTTTCCAAATCTTGTCTTATTACTGATTTATGTTTTTTTTGTATTATGTTCAAAAGATAATCTAGAAAATTTCAATCTTCCAAAACTTTGTTGAAACTTATTTTGTTACCTAATATGTGATCTATCAATACTCCATGTGCTGATGAGAAAAATATGAATTCTGCTGGTCTTGGGTCAAATGTTCTGTGTACGTCGGTTAAGTCCATTTGCCTAGGGTATATCTGAACTCTGAGGTTTCTCTGTTGACTTTTTGTCTGGGTGATCTATCTACTGCTGAAAATTGTGTGTTAAATCCCCCAACTATTACTGTACTAGAGTCAATTTCTCCCTTTAATTCTATTAATATTTGTTTTGTATATTTGTGTGTGCCAACAATGGACAGAAATTGTTATTTTCTCATTCTGTTGAAATTATTTTATCTTATATAAATTTCCTTGTCTCTCTTAACTGCTTTTATCTAAGAATGACTATTCCTGCTTTAGTTTGGATTCCATTTGCATGGAATATCTTATTCTAACCTTACACTGCCTCTCTGTGTGTCCTTAGAGGTATAGTGAATTTCTTGTAAACAACATATATTGGGATCTTGTTTTCTTATCCATTCAGTTAGTCTATGTCTTTTAATTGGAGAGTTTAATCCATGTAAATTGCAGATATTAATTGGTGGGTAAGGTTCTGCTACAGTTACTCCATAACTTGTTTCTAAGTTTGGAGTAGTTTCTCCCTCCTTTTACAGTCTTCCTTTGTGGTTCATTAATTTATTCTCAAAGTATATTTTGCATGTTATTTTTAGTTAGTGTGTTATATGCTTTTGCATTGTGGTGATCAAAAAGTTTATAATAGCATCTGATTATCAAAGACTATTTTGAAATAATAGCAACTTAAAATGATCGTAAAGAACAGAAGTAAGCAAACACAAGAATAAGAGAAAATACCCTAAAAAAGAAACTCTTCACTTTCATTCCATTTCTTATCCATTTTTTGAAATTTTGACATACCATTTTATTACTTTCTATGTATTTACACATTAATGTAGTTATTATCATTTTTATTTCTTTACTTTTCATTTTAAGGATAAGAATGGGGGGGGCTGGGGTCGTGGCTCAGTGGTAGAGTGCATGCCTCATATGCGTGACGCACTGGGTTCCATTCTCAGCATTACATATAAACAAACAAATAAATAAAGGTCCATTAATGACTAATAAATTTTTCTTTAAAAGTATAAGAATGGGTATGCACCATGCCTGCAATATGAGAGGCATTCTGAACTTGAATGTATAATGATTCTTCCCAGTGAGTTTTATAACTTTCCATGTTTTCTTCTTACTTATAATGTCTCTTTCTTCCTTCAGCATTTCTAGTAGGTCTAGTGGAGATACATTCTTTCAGCTTTTGTTTGTCTGGGAATGTCTTTAACATTAATTTTATGTCTAATGAATAGCTTTGCTCAGTACAGTATTCTTTTTCTTTTTTTAAAGAGAGAGAGTTTTAATATTTATTTTTTAGTTTTTGGCGGACACAACATCTTTGTATGTGGTGCTGAGGATCCAACCGGGGCCGAACACATGCCAGGCGAGCCCATTACCGCTTGAGCCACATCCCCAACCCAAAGTACAGTATTCTTGATGGAAGTTTCTTTTTTCTTAAGTACACTGAAAATCTCCTGCCACTGTTTTCTGACCTGTAAGGTTTCTGCTGAGAATTCTGCTATCAGGCAAATTGGGATAGCCCTACATGTTGTTTCTTTTCTCTTACAGTCGTGTGAATCTTTATCTTTCATCTTTGAGAGGTTGATCACAAGCTGTCTTAGGATAGATATCTAGAGAATGAGTTAACTTTGACTGTGATCTTTCCCCTTCCTATATCTGGTTTTCTGTACCTTCCTCTGGGTTTGGGAAGTTTTATGTTATATTTCTTTGAATAGCTTCTCTACCCTTTTTTTCATTCTCAATTCCTTATTGAAACCAAATAACCTGATATATCTGCTCTTTTAATAATGTCCCAAAGTTTTATAGAAGCATTCTTCATTGGTCTTCATTCTTTTTTTCCTTCTTCAACTCTGTACATTGAAACAGCCTGTCTTTAAGCTAATTCTTTCTACTATTTGATTTATCCTGGTAGCAATGCCTTATATCACATACTAAATTCCATGTAATACATTTTTCAGCACAAGAATTTGTGTTTGAGTTTTTTAAAATTGCTTCCATTTCTTGAAAAAATTTCTCTGTTAGCATATTGAAATATATCTGTGTTTTCTGCAATCTGATTTGAGTTTCCTTAAAACAGCATTTTAAATTCTCTGAGGGTTCTCCCATTCTGATTGGTACCTAGTCTTTTCTGAAACCTTTCTTTGACTTTAGGTGAGGTCATGGTCTCCTGAAAGAACTTGGTGCTTCTTGGTGTGTGGCACCATCTAGATGTTAAAGGACTAGTATTATGGTTTGGATATGAGGTGTTCCCCCAAAGCTCACTTATAAGACAAGCCTAGAAAGTTCAGAGAAGAAGTGATTATTTTGCAAGAGTCTTAACCCAATCAGTGAATTAATCAGTTGATGGATTAATTCAATTTGAGTGGTAACTAAAGGCAGGTGGGGTGTAGTTAGAGGAGATGGAGCATGAAGGGCATGGCTTTGGAGTATATATTTGTACCTAGTGAGTGGAGTCTCTCTCTCTCTCTCTCTCTCTCTCTCTCTCTCTCTCTCTCTCTCTCTCTCTCTCCTTCCTAACCTCCTTCCCTTCCCTCTCCCCCTCTGCCTCCTTTCTCTCTTCCTGTCTGTTTCCTGATCATCATATGAGCTGCTTCCCTCTACTGCACTCTTTTGCCATGATATTCTGTCTTACCTAGAGCCCCTGGGAACTGAAGTCCACTGTATGTGGATTGAGACCTCTAAAACTGTGAGCTCCCAAATAAAGTTTTCCTCGTCTACAGTTGTCATGGTCAGGTCCTTTCATCACAGTGGTGAAAAAGCTCACTAAAACCACTAGGTAGTATTCCAGTCTTCTTATTCCTACTTTTCCATGTCTGTCTTACCAGAAATTCTAAGTGTGCTGTTTCTTTTCACTGAGGTTGTAGTCACTTCCACTATGTCAGCACTGAATGGTGTCCAGGTCCAGATTTGCCAGGCATCTGACACTGGCATCTATTCAAGACGAGAGGGCAATGCATTCTCAGATTTGCCCCAAGTACATTTGTGGTAAATTATTTAGAAAGAAACAGGAGAGTATCCAGAAAAAGTAGTCTATTACCACAAACCTCTTCCTGAGGCCAGAACAGGCCAAGATACTTCATCCACAGATACCAGCCATGGTTGATCCCTGCAGAATTCTGTCTGGCTCTGGGCAAAGACACCCAGCCTCCTGTCATATTTGTGAACCACCAATGCAACTGAGTTCTGTCACATCCTGTTATGTTTTAGATCTTTAATGTCCCCCTGAAACCCATGTCTTAGGCAAAGCAAGAATGCTCAGAGATGAAATTGTTATAAAAATGGGAACTGTACACTAATATGCCATTATGTAAAAATGTGAGTGTGTTACCGATGTGATCCTGCAATTTGTATTTGGGGTAAAAATGGGAGTTCATAACCCAATTGAGTCAAATGTATGAAAGATGATATATCATGAGCTTTGTAATGTTTTGAACAACCAATAAAAAAAATATAAAAATGGGAACTGTAATCTCATCAGTGGATTAATCAAGTTGATCAATTGATAATCTGAATGGACTACTAGATGGTAACCATAGGTAGGTGGGGTAAGCCTGGAGGAAGTAGACCACTGCAGGCATGGCCTGAATTATATCTCTCTATGGCCCCTTTTTCTCTCCCCCACTCACTGCTCCCTGCTTCTCATGAGCTGATTAGTTTTTCTTCACCTCAGCCTTCACCCATGACGTTGGCCCTCATCTCAGGCCCGGAACAATGGGATTGGCCAATCATTGACAGAACCTTCAATACCGTGAGCCCAAAATAAACTTTTCCTCCTCCTAAATTGTTATTGTCAGGCATTTTAGTCACAGTAATGAAAAGCTGACCGGTACACAGCTTAAGCTCACAGCCCATCAAGACCAACAAAGACAACAAGTCAGGAGGAAGTCCCACACTGCCACGGGTTGCCTGTCACCCAGGTGGATGTATGGCCTAAGACCACTGCTCTCAGCTGCAGAGGATGCTAACCAGAATAGAATTCTAATACTGGGGTAGTGTAGCTCCCCCGGCACTGGAGCTATTCCAGAAGGTCTGTCCACAGTCAGGGCTGGAAATGGGGACCATCAAGATCTGCCCATATTAGGTTTCAGTCACCTGTCCCTGGGCAACGTTCACACCACAGCTGGCTGACTCGACTCATGAGTTTCCCAGGAGAGCACAGGTCTCTGCCATGTGCCAGATCAGTTCTAGAGCCCCATCTCTGCATGTGTGCCTGAAGTCAGCTGTGCTGCCCAAGGCTGTGATATTGGTGGAACAAACAGTCCCTTGGCCACCAAGGCTGATGCTCACCTAGGTCATGCCTGAGTCTCGCAGCCACAGGGGCCTGTACCACCTCAGGATGAGGGAGGGCATGCCCAGGGACCACTCTATGGCTGGAGTGATGCAGCCAAAACGCTGGTCTGTCCTGCAGGTGCCCAAGTGACTGCCTGATGGCAGAGTTGATCTAGTGGCCCTGTCTGTGAGCTCTGGTCTGTGTACTGGGCTTTGAGTTTCTATTGGGTGCTGGGCCTTTCTGCAGAAGGCCAGAGAAAAAGCCCCATGCTCACTGCTGGCCCCGCTCCCACCCTGGGGTCATGACTGGGGGTCACCGTCAGCCAGGCTTCAGTTCCTTGGTCTCTGATGTGGATCCTAGCCCGTCAGGAGGGGCCTAAGGCTTCCAATCCCTGGGTCTCACGGGGAAGGCCTGGTACTGGGTTTCAGGTCTAAGGACTGAACTGAATTCTCCCTCCCTCACCCCACAAATGGGAGGCATTTCCCTTTCTTTTCTCTGCTTGGGTTGCGGGAGGATTTCACAGGCAACCCCATCCTGCCTGCCTTCTTCGATATTCTCTTCATTTTGTTACACTAAAGCTGGTGACACAGTCTCCCATCTGCTTTCCTTAGGTCTTGTGAAGTAATTTGGTGCCTGAACTGCTGTTCCACTTGGGGTTGAGAGAGCCCGGCTACCATCTTGTTCTGCCTCTGTGCCTGAAATTTTTTTCCCAAAATAAAAGAAATTTCTTTTAATCCCTCACCTTCCACTCTGCCTCCTGAGGTATGACTCTATTTAATTGACACTAGGTGCTTGAAATTTCACAGAAGTCCAAGTTTCGTCCTTATAAAGCTCTTATGTCTAATCTTCTCTATTTATTTGAAAAATATTTAAATAAACTTATGTGCTTTATGTTTTTCTAAACATTATAAAATATTAACCCATCTAATTCCCTATAAAAATCCTGGTGAATACTCTTATCACCCTATTACTGAAGAAGAACCAGGCTCAGAGAGTTTAAATGACTTTCCTGAAGTCACATATATGCTAAGAGGTGGAGCCAGGATTTAAATTAAGCAATCTCTCTGGGATATGTGGGCCTCATCAAATTGAACAAAGAAGTTAATGTTCTTTTTATTACTGGCATAACACCCTTCATGTAATGTTTCAGTAAAATCTATGCTCTTCTTAACTATCGGTTTGTTCTCAAGTTTGAGAACAAAATCCATCAGATTTGATATTTTCCACACGGCAATCTCAGGTCAGCAATAAAAATATGGGACATGAAAACATGTCCCAAATATTCAAGAGCTCATCAAAACCAAGTAATAACAAAATCAATGTGGCTAGACCCTGGGTCATGGTGGGAGGGAATAGATAAGAACACAGGTACTGGGAAGCAAGAGGAATTTAAAATTTTTTTCTTTGAAATTAACAATGTAAATATATATGTATAAATAAAATGAGAAATAATGTAAACGAAGAATAGCTTGGTACTATTTGTCACCATGATATTTGTAGATAAAGAAGTGGGAAATGCAAAGCAACTAACTGCAAAAGTTTTTGGAAAATACTTTGTTATTATGATTATACTGGAGACTTTTTTATAATGGTTAGAGATAAGAGCAATTACTATGATAGCTAACCTTTTAAAAAGTGGTAACTGAGCCAAAAACAAGGAAAAGACAAAACCTAAAGATACTTTTAATGGCAATTTTGTACTTTTAGAAAAAACAGACTCCATGTTTTAAAATGATCATTTAACAAATCTCCATTTTGTTTAAGTCCTTCATAGAAATATGATATATAACACTTTTACTAATACTTTGAAATACTCAAATAAAAAGCACTACTAAACAGTAATTAAGTGTACTGCATCATTACTTTTTATGGCAGCTATAGGCAATTTAAATGTAGTTTTTGCAGTATGCAGGGATATGCTCAGTTAAAAAGCAAAATCATTATAAGACTGATTGGTCTCAACATTTTCTTAGCAGAAATTTCGTATTTTCTAATTCTCATTCAAGAAACCAGCATCTCAGAAAGCACATTAAGTTCAACCTATTCAGCTGTTTTAAAGTTACCTGGAAAGGAAAGAGAAAACAGTTTCTTGTTCTGGGGGAGAGAGAAGAATTGCTGAAAGTCTGTACATGATTTAAAAAAACAGCTTACTTTTATAACTTTGAGCTCTGCAAGTGTTGATTATTCAGTAGGAAACAACTGCTTAGCTAAATTTGAAAGCTACAGAAAAAAAAATCCTATTATGAAAGTGTTTCCTTTTTCAAGGCTGACTCCTCATTGTATTTTTGAAATGTATTTAAAAAAAAAAAAACCCTCAAGATGTGACCTATACCAAGAAGGATCAGAAATGATCTTAGAAGATTTCGTTGTTAAACAGCAAAATCTTCTTAGTAAGGATGTGATGTCCAGGGAAAGGCCTCTTTCATGCCATTCTACTCATCCATGAGGATTGAACATGCAACCTTCTCAATTGAACAGCAACTTAAAATGAACAGCTTTACTTTGGGGAAAATTTCTCAGGGCAGCTGCAAATGAGAAAAGGAGAGGTTTGCCACTGGTCAATATGCAAAGGTATCCAAGTATCTTTAGGGCTTCATCTCCAACTCAGGATTCACCATTCGCTTTCATGTAAATATTTTAGTATGTACTGTTGAAGATCAAGACTCTTCTCCTAGGCTTTTAATTTGAAAAGCTGAGTAGAGGGAGAAAATTTTCACTGAGATATAGAAGATGGCCAGAGAAGGAGTTGACAGGGTAGTTGTGGAGATGCAGGTGCTGACCAGCAGGGGAACAGAGGTATCCTTTAGATACAGTTCACCTTAACATTTCCAATTCTTATTCAGCAATCAAGTGGGACTGACAAGCACACAGCTGGATATATGATTCAAGAGACCAGGGAACCATTAAAGCCAAAGACATACACTCAGAGCTCTTGGCAGTCAGCAATAGATAGATCATGTTTAAAGTCATGTGACAAATTTCAAGGAAAGGGTAATAGAGATGAAAGGTGTCTGGTCCAAGGTACTCAGTCATAGTGGACAGAAGCAAGATGGAAAAGGACCAGGAGAAGGCCAGTCCAGAATGGAAGACAATGAGAAGAGTGGGGAGCCAAGCCTAAGACGGGAGTATGATTCTAGGAGAGAATACTCCATGGTATTGGATGACACCAAGTAAGATGAGAACATATTACTATCTGTTAGATTAGGCAACTGGTAAAATCAACAAGAGAAGTGTAAAGTTAGGAGTCCATAAGGCAAAATGGAATAGATGTTGGATTCCTTGGAGAGACCAGCAGTTTCTCCCTAGAACTTCATTACATTATTGATGTGGGTCTCTCTTTGCACTGCTATGACAAAATACCTGACACTGGGCAATTTATAAGGAACAGAAAATTATTTTCTCATAGTTCTGGAGGCAGAGGACTACAAGGTCAAGGTACCAGCAGGTTTGGTATCTGGTGAAGTACAGGTCTCTGCTTCCAAACTGATGCCTTCAACTCTACATACTCTCAAGGGGACATGCAATTTGCCATAAGGTATAAAAGGTAGAAGGACAAGAGGAACTGGATACTTTGCTTGCGCTGTTTTGTAAGGGTCTCATTCATACCTCTCCAGTCCCCACCTCTTAATGCATTCACTTTAGTAAAACTCTTATGAATATTGAGGTACACATGCATTTGAACCATGGCAATTTATCAAGATTGTCGTGGGGTAAGAAAATACAAAACTTGTGAATTACTTCCTTTTGAAAATAAACTATAAAAAGCAATAGCAATAAATGCAGATGGAATAAGAAAAAAATAAAAATAGTCAACACAAATTATTCTTATAAGAAATTTTGCTAGGAAGGGAGCAAAATAGGGAGGTCAGAATAGAAAAAAAAACAAAACTTCTGCAATCAAGTAAAAGGTTTTCTGTTTTGCTTTGTTTTGAACAGTTTCTTTTGTGTGCATTCCTTTGCTTGTTTGGGGGCAAGGGACATTGCATGTGGGAAGGGAACCATCATCAGGTAGAGGAAGATGAATGATGAAGAAAAAAACAGCAGACAGGGATGGATTGAATCTTTGAAAGTGCAAGAAGGGAGGGATTTGGAGCAGAAGTTTAACAAGTGAAACTTTGTATTCCTTTGTTTCCAGAGGTAAGAGGCAAAGATCACACAAATGACCTGGCAGATTTGTAAATGCAGAGTGGAAAGCTGGAGGGGATCTCTTATAGTTTATATGGTTGACACTGAAATGGCAGAGAAGTCAACTAAGATAGCTGAAGCCTCATTTTCTTGGGAAGAAGTAGCCAGCTTGTCTGTTGTCTGAGGGGCAGATACTTGTGATTTTTGAGTCAGTCAACCTGATTGTGTGACAATGTTCTGCAAAATTTACCTTTTGGGTGAAGGCAAAGAGATTGTGAAATGCTGGGTCCAGTCTGTGAGATAGTTTCTTAAATAGCTATAAAGGTGAGCAGAAAGCTTAAGGGAATCTTTCTGGGAGTAAGGGGAGTTTACAGGAATCTGAGCTTACTTAATATTATCCAGAGTAAAATGAGATCTAATCCATAACTCTGAAGTTTAAATGAACTCACTTAAATGGGAAAATATGTATTTCACTGTTTGGCTTGTTTCATGAAAGTAATCAGAGTTCTTCATGAATATGTCCCAGAAACCTGACAACATTTATTAGGAGAAACTATAAACAGTAATGATAATTGGTGAGAATGTGGAGAATAGGAATGAGGAGGTCCTTTATGCCTACCCATCTTTATCTGAGGACCACAGGATGATTCAGCCTGGCCCCCTGTTAGGTGAATGCAATTCACATCCCAAGCAGCTATAGGCACTCACTAATCCCTTCCCTGATGGGGCTGAGGCTGGAACCCAGTGTGTGGTGTTGGCTGGAAGGAGATTAGGGCCATTGTGTGGGTGTGTCTGCTCTGATCTCCACAGGTCTGTGCAGATGTCCTGGGGTTTAATCTGACTCCAGTCCCCATTCCTACAAGATGAACAGTGACTAGTGCAGAGAAAGAGCCTAAGGGTTTCCTTTGAAAAGAAGGAAAATCAATGGTTGAAATAACTGTTCAGACACAGTCTGGTAATACAGAAACAATTAGTAAATGTATTATTTTTTTAAGAAAGTCACACTAGGGAAATTATATTGCTGTAGGAAGTGTTGGGTTTTTGCTGAACACAAAGCGAAATTTGGAAACTGAAATTTTAGTATCTTTTTAAAAGTCAATATAAAAAAAATATATCTCTGTAGTTCTGTCAGTAGCTGAAATCAGATCTGAAATTATGCTTTGACATCCTTTTTTCCAGGACCATTCACTTTTAAACTAGCCTATCAGCATAAATATCTGAAAAGAAAGCTTCATAAGAGTTCACATAAATTCTGGAATTGAATGTTCACATGCTCAATTGTACATTCTATTCATAGCATGACAATATTGTTGAAAAGACCCTTAAAATAAACCAAAGCCACATCAATGAACTCTTGGCCATTGTAAAGCATGGAGAGCACTGCTCACAAATAGATTTGAACATATGCTTCTGTTTGATCTTTTTTTTATGCTTTTGGGAAAGCTAAAACCCATTATTTAATTTTCCACATCCCCCCTGACCCTGAGGAGGGCCTCAGAATATTTGCTTTTATCATAAGCATCAATTAGGAAGGTTGGGGACTCAGTTACTCATTTACTCAGCTACATCAAAGGCACCTTCTAAGGACAAGCTCTCTCTTTCAACCTTTCCTCACAGTTAAAGTGAATTTTTAATGATAATGTGGTCTCTTGTGAATATCTGTCTTGTTATCCCCTTAACTCTGGTAGTATATTTGTGTGAGTATAAAGATAATTTGATCTTTTAACAGCAAGGAGATACCACAGATTTAGTGAGAAGTCATTGAGTGCTTCCAGGACTGTTGAGATTGCTACTATTTGTGAGTGTTGCTCTGGAAAAATCAGTGTATTTCACGTATGTTTTAAATGTGATACTATTTGTGGTTTTAGTCATTTGTAATAGACTTCTCTTTTATTTACTATTTTTAAGTCAATGGGATTTTTTCATTAGGCATGCATGAAAGTTTACAACTCCAACTTGATTAAAAGCATAAGCAGGGAAACAATGTCAAACTCGGGTTCTGCAGCTGTCCATCCATGTCTCATTCACACCCCAGTGGCAGCCTTTCAAATCCCTCCCTCGTCTTTGGTTAAAACCCTTTTCTAAATATGCATCCTTAAGCCAGAGATGTGTGTATACACATTTTATTTTTAATTAGCTGATTGGTGATATTCAATTTTTGTGAATTAAATGTGATTGTGAACAATTTTTCTTCAAAATGTTGAAAGCTTCTCTCTGTTTGCTTCCCGTTTCCAAGATAGTGATTCTGATGGACTCTCAGATTTGTGTATAAAAGACCTTTAATTTCTGGAAACTTTTTCAGAACTTCCCTTTATTCCCCAGAATTGTGAAATTTCTCAGTAATACTTTAAATCTGGACACTTGTGTCTCTCAGTTTGGGGATATTTTTCCCTATTTTATTTACGGCAATTTCTTATCCCTATTTTCTCTGTCATCTTCTGAGATTCCTGTTCCTTGGATTGGGGACTTCATAGGTTGACTCTCCACGTTTCCTCACTTTACTTGATGTATCGCATCCCTTTATGATTTTGGTTCACTTCATGGGCGTTTGCTTCAAAGGCCTTTAACAACATATTTCTAACATTCATGCAAAAGAGAATTGTGTTTTCACACATGTGTCATATCGTCTTTTGGAGAATGAACTGGTTTCTCAGATTCTTTGCCTTCCCACCTAACTATGTGTATGTGCATGCATTTTAAGCTTGTTCTTTTTTCTGTTTAAAGATTCCACCCCACAAACACACACACTCTCTTTTATATCTGAGGATTTCTCCAAGTGCCTGGGGATCCTTGTCAGTCTCTGATTTAGGATGAGGCACCAAGTGGCTAAATAGAAACTTTGTGGTCCACTAGAATCTCGTACACTTCATGTTGTACAATTAGCTATTTTGATTTTTTTGTAGATCTATCACGAATGGCTTTTCTTCAGTGTAGATCTATTCACCCTGAGAAGGATCTTGCAATTGTTGCCATTTTGCTGAATTAGAAAGAGGTGGCAGTATGGCCATCTAGTATACTTCCTTCCTTCATGCCTTCATTTTTTCCTGTGGGTGGTATCCCTCCTCTTTATCATATGCCCTATGTCCAGAGTTCCACCCTTGATCTTACTAGATAATATGTGGTTGGCTTGGTAGATAGGAGGAAGGAGGACAGACACCGGACTGCTTGAGGTTTGGAGTGAGGACCTGGGGTCTGTTGCCTCTTATGAAAACTTGAAAGAAGTCTCCACACATCACCACTGCCTTCAAAGTGCCTTGTTCTGGTGTCCCCTGTCCCTCAATCTTTCCTAAATAATTTTTTGAGCTAATTTTCGTATAGAGAAGCCTAAGTCACACTACCACAACTCCACTCCTCACACTCAGACTCTCTTCTAATGGTTGAGGGTTGTCTCCCTGAGAGTATTTGCCCACCATGGGTGGGGCCCTGGTTTGGACCCCCAGCACCCCGATGGTGACAATAATAATAATAGACTTATAGGTTTATCAAGGATATCGTTTGTTTTCCTGCTTCCTATTCCCCTCTTAATTTAGGGTGATCTTTGGGAGGATGAAAATGACGTTCTTTGCTGAAACTAGAAGCTGCATTCGGTTGCTTTCAGACTGTGAATGTCTGTGGGAACATTCCCCTTTTCAGGCACATGGAGGAAAAATAGTACACATATCCAAATCAGTGAAATGTGGATACATCCCCAAAGAATTTTAGTATAAAACTGCTTACATATTCCATTTGATGATTTAGGGTTTGTTCTGTTTTTGTGTTCATTGAAGTGTTAGGATATCTGCCACTCTGCCACCATACATTGGAAAGCCATGACAGCATTGACCTAGAAGAAAGTTAGGAATCTATCCCCTTTCTTTAGCGTGTCAATGTAAGGAGTTTTCTACTTCTTATCATTTACTCACCCTAAAGATGAAATCAACATAGAAGTAATGACTGGGGCCACTGGGAATGGACTTTTAAAGGGGCTTCTTAAGTAAGAAAAGATGGATTTTAACATCTACTCTTTCCACTTAGTCTGTCCCTAATTTGTATCCACTCTATTGTCCCTATGAATATGGGTAGGTCATCTTTACAAGTTTATTTATCTTTCTCTGATTTCTCTGATTAGGAGAGTGGCATATTTAAAATTTTTATGTATGGAAATTCTGTTTCAAAAGGATGTAAAATTAGTAATAGCATGTACAATATTGCAAAATATTTATGCTAAAATGAATGTATATATGTTATATTTGCACGTTGAGAGCCATCCCTGGGATGTATGTGGACTATGGGATTCACAGTTGATGGGATAGGTCTGGCATTGGGAATTTCCTGTGGTAACCCCACTTCCTGTGGCACCCCCACTTCCTGTGGCATCAGAACAGCCTGATGCAGGTGAAATTCCCCCTCAGCTCTGCCAAACGTCACACACAGCACCAGAGATGGGGTGACCTGCTGTAGCCACACAGTCCTTCTGAGGTGTGACTTGCCAAGATGTCAACCAACCTGCTGACATCAGGAAACAGGACCCCATGCCTGAAACCTTATCCCTGGCTTTGATGTACCCTCTTTAATAGACACGGGAGCCTTTTTCTAATTGTCTAGCTCCAGCTCCTCTATGAACTGGACCAATTAGGGATCCACATTTTTTGAAACTGTCTTTCTTACTTTGTCTTTTGTTTTTCACTAATTATTTTAGACTTTCATTTGTTAGGTGGCTTATACTCTCCTTTTGGCAGGAAGAAGAACCCACTAAAAAGGTGCTGACTGCCTCTCCATATTTGCGTTTTAGCACTGAATTTTGTCAAAGTAGCAAAAGCATTACTATTAAAAGTCCACCATTACTCTCTTATGTAACATTCTGGTAAGGGTGAAAGATGGCCCAGATAGGCAAAAAAAATGGCATAGGATATGTACACCAGAAAACGACTGACGCCAAATTATGAAATGATGATGATAATCTGTATGATTACCTACTCTGAAAACCCAGAGATTCTTGGCAATTGTTGTTGCATCTTATTAGTGAATCCAGTTGGATAATTAATATAAAATTAAAATTAAAAAAATTATTAGCTACTATATGCAAATAATTTAGTCTTGCAATGTAATTTAGGAAAATTCTATCTACATTATAGCTCAACTTTCAAGTTTTAAGTTTAATAAGAAATTTGCCACACACACACACACACACACACATGGAGAAATCTTAAAACTTTATTAAATTTCATACAAAAATATTTTTTAAAAATTTATATTTATACACTTTGGGTAAGATTTAATATCTTAGGGATTGTACTATCACTAAATTATTCTATAAATGTATGCATTTCCCATACAAATATTATAAAGTTCTTCAGCTTATCTTTGTGGAATTTATTTATTTATTGCTTTGGAACCAGGCAAACTAATATTAAAATTCACATGGAAAATGCAACAAAAAATCAAATAAGGTCAGGCCGTGTGGTGCTATGCCTGTGATCTCAGGAAGTTAGGAGGCTGAGTCTAGAGGATCAAGAACTCAAGCCCATCCCAAGCAACTCAACCAGACTATCATCTCAAAAAAATAAATAAATTAGTGAATAGTGATTACTTTTACCAAATATTAAACCTATATTCACATTACATTTGGTGTTGGTGTCTGAATAGAAAGATGATACAAAATATAAAATCCAAAAGATGATGAAATTCATAGATATTTATTTACTTAATAAATAAACAATGACAATTAAGGTTAAGATAAAATATGTTTTATCATAAGTAGACTTTACACAACTGGATAAGATGGAGAAGCAAAGTTGGAGCTTCACATTTACCCCTTAACCCAGAATTAATCTTAGCTTCAGCAAAGATTTAGGTATGGCAATAAATAAATATAAACCAAAGTTTTTGTTTAGGTCAAACTTTTCTAAATTATTGTCCCAAATCCAAATGCTCTAAAAGACAATATTGATAAAAAGAATAAAATTTTGCAATTTGTGGATGTCAAAGTATTATAAATAAAGTTAAACAGTAAGTTGTAAAAATATGACATGTCCCTAAAATCTTATTTTTTTAATAAGAAAGGGGTTTCAAAATCAATTAAAAATTAACCACCAACCAATAAGGAATATGAGTTAAGAATGGATTACGGATACAGAAATGCAAGCAGCTTTTAAATCTATGCTCCATTACACACATATGAGGGTAAATATTAATTTAAAATATAAGTTCTATTTTGAGCATTCAGATGGGTAAAACGTTTTAAAATTATTTTGGTGAGAAAATGTAGCAACAGAAACTTTTTCATATTTTAGACAAAACATAAATTCCTCTTTCTTACTGGAGATCTATGTCATCTATCCAAATAAAGAATATGTATAACATCTATCTCTAATGTGTTAAGACATAATGCATAGGTACAGTTGCAAACCTTTGAATTTTATTTTTTGAAACCATAATGAGTACACAAAATATCAGACAATGCCTGTCCATCATAAAGAAAGTGGTTTATTAGTATCATTTGATCCATGCAGTGATTTCCTCTGGGGGAGAGGACTGGGATTTTGTGTTCAGAGGTAGGAGTGAGATTTCTCACTGTGCTCCCACAGGTGTTTGATGTTTAACTAAGTACATATGCTACCTTTGGGCACAGGTGCATGTGCACATACATACACATAAAAAATAACACCAGTGAAGAAAAACAATACAAAAGTAAAATTAGCTTTGGGGGGTAAAATACTGCCAGGAGGGAGGCTAATTCAGAAAAATGAATGAAAATTTATTCCATGGAGTCTATATTATTTGAAGTGCTGGAACCCAAACTTGTCTTTCATTTGAGGATGAATCCACAACATTTATACAAATCAGAGATAACAAGAGTTTTCCTGAAATTTTCTAAAGGGAGAACATTTGTTTGTGTTAATGAGATCTTTTCACTGAAGTAGATGATGTATAATATAGTAAAAACTTGACCTACTTTAGAAAGAGATATAATTACAGAAAGCCTTTAAAAATACACCATTCTTCATCATTCCAAGGTTATCTTAGAAAATTAAAAAAAATATATATCTCATAGGGAAATAAGTGTGATGGATTTCAGGCTTTATTAATGTGTAATTTAATCCAATAATACAATTTAGAGTGTCTAGCAGTTTGGAAGAATGGCACATCCTTCAGGCAAGCATCTTTGGGCATTTTCTCCACTGAAGAAATGAGCAGCAGTGAATCTGATATTATGCTTCTTGACAACAGAATCTAGCAATTCTTGTTCCAGATAAATGCAAAGCTGCACAAATCAGCAATACTGGGGAGAGGAGAATGGCTTGTTTATGAAAACTGAAGAGCCCAGGCAACATTTATTTCAATGAAAGCAATGCCATCTTCCAGTTGCACCATGTAAGGTTCATACCATTCCAAAGCTCTCCAGCATCAATTGACACTTTATTTTTGATTGAATCAGCAACCCTGAGTGGTAAGGGAGGCTCTTATTATGTACACACCCATTAAATTATGTAAGGACAGAGCCTACCTATATGCTAATGGGGGAAATGGAGACATTAGGGATGCAGAGGAGAAAATTCTACCTAATGTGGAGATGTACTCAAGAATGCAACGCAAGAGAGGATTCAGAGAAATGGCAGGTTCCCCTCTGACAGAGAAGAGACTTCTTACTTATCTGAGAAGAGAAATGCAAAAGTGGGAATAGAAAATTTTGTGCAGAGAGTCCTTACTTTGCTTCCTCTAAGAGGCCTGTACCAGGCCAATGTTTAGATTACAGTGCCTCACAAGACTATGAAAAATTTATTTCATTTCATCATATACTTGTATTGAAACAGCCATCTAGATATTAAAATATATTATACATAAAATTTTGTTAATACTAAGGAAGAAGTAGTAATAAAATGTTTATTAATTTAAAAATTTTAATGGACTTCTATATCAGAGGGAGAAAAAAGGATATTGAGTTATGTATAGAATAGACTTATAGGATTATATTAGCTACAAAAAAGAAACAGAATAAAATTAAATTAAAATCTCCAAAAGAACTAGTAAAATGTTAAGCTTATCCTAATATGAAGAGTTTTAGTGTGCACAGATGTATTTGATTTAACCCCATTACTAGATTGCAAACATCCTTCTAGTTAATAAACGCTTTTCCATCTCTCAGTCTCCCATAATACATAGCTTTGTCTATGGTAAGTATTTGAACATCCTTTAAAACTCTTACTAAGGAAATTTATGCATACACACACACACACACACACACACACACACACACACACACACACACACACCAAAGGCTTACATATGTTTGTCTTTTTTTTCCCTGAATCATATAGGCACAGAATTAAATGCATAACTGAATTTGGTTCTGCTACTTACAAGTTAAATGAATAGGTTATTTAACCTAAAATTAGTGTACAGCATTTCATAAGAGCTAAATTATATAAATCGTGGCAATACTGCTTTCCATAAACGTGAACATTCATGAGTGTCAGTCATCATTGATTAATTAGCTTGGCTAACTGAAGAAATTACACACTCCCTTCCAAAACATTGGCAGAGATGGGAATATTTTGTTTGTTCCTCTGGATCTCATACAAGGCTATAATTTAACTTGTAGTTCTCAAAGCAACTATTTTATATAGTACATTTAAAAAATTAACTATGGCCTTTCATGAGAAGATAAAATTGAGAAAACTATATCAGATTTCGTTTCATGATTTGACCTGACAAAATGTCCACATCTGTCTAAAAATAGACTAGGAGGTTTCTGATGCATTTTATGTTATTCTCCAAGAGTAGATCTGAGCAGCAAGACTCCAGTTTCTTGCAATGTACAACTTCTTTCTCAGAGAAAGGATGTGTCTTGGCTCCAAATTGCTTTTCACAATTCTTACATTCAGTACATGACTGAAATGAAGATCAACTCAGACTCCAGTCTCTTTGCAGATAAATAAATGATGGCTGCTATCTCTGAGGCAGGTGGAGCTCATGGAGGATGGACAAGCTGAATACATAAACACACATGAAAGGCCAGTTTTGAGCACACTTCCTAAATCTCTTTGGTCTTTCAGATCCATCATCCAATGTCAAAAATTCCTTTTGTGGAAGTATTTCCTTTGAATTTTTAATGGTATTTGTAAGTTTGTTTCTTTTTTTTATTATTTAAAGAATAATATGATACAAGATTCCTTTCTTGTGAATAAAACACAATGGATTTATCATGTCTGGATATATAGATTTTAATAACATGTTTATTAAGATACTTTATACTTTAATAACGTATGCTTGATTACAAAAATATCCCCAGAAGTACATTGAAAAAATGTAAATGAATTCATTATTCTGGCATCTAGTGTTATGGTTTGGGTATGGAATGTCCCCCTAAGGCTCATATGTTGAAAAGTTGGTCCCCAATGCAGTAATGTACAGAGGTGGGGCTTTTGGGAAGTGTTTGAATCATGACGGCTCTAATTTGATGGTTTAATAATTTGAATGGACTAGTAAGAGAGATGGAAACTCTGGGCAGGTCGGAATAGGTAGAAGAAAGTAGGTCACCAGGGGACTTTGTCTTGTCCCTGACACCTTCCACTCTCCCTGCTTCTTAGCTACCTTGAGTTGAGAAACATTCGTCTACACTCCTTTATGCTATGATGGTCTTCCGCACCTCAGGACCAAAGCAATTGATCCAAGTGACTATGGACTAAAACTTCTGAAACCAGGAGCCAAAATAAACTTTTATTTCTCTAAGTTTTTCTTGTCACATATTTTGGTCACAGTGACAAAATTTTTTACCAACATGTTGAGAAAATTACAGAAAGTATTATGGATAAAAATTGCATTAAAGAAAAATTATCAACTCAGAATTCTTCCTATGTCACAGAAATATGTTCTTAACTATACATAAGAAGATGAATCGTCTAACAGAATATATATTATCACATTTTATATATCTAAGTGATCACCAGTATACAAATATTTGTATATCTGCATCCATACTCCTCCTACAACTGTCTATTATCTATCTATTATTTTTCTCTTCTGAGTCAGGCTCTCACAACTTCAGGATATGAAGAAAACTAAAGTAAACATAAGGAAATAGCCATTATTACAGATGCCATTCCCTTCAATACTCCTGTGACGCTATAGCATTGATGTATGTTGTAAGAATTCCTCTATCTAGTATAATTAGAAATTAACACTTGGTCATTCAATTCAAGAAAAAGCACATAGAGATTTTTAAAAGGTTGTAATGAATGATGGCTAATTTGTTCCCTGGCTTATATTTATTTTTAACCCAACTTCAAATAATTATTTTGCAAATTATCTCTGACTTCTAATGAAAGCAACCTGTTTGATTTAATGTTAGCTTATGAAATTAATAAAAGTTTCTTCATGTCTAATGTGATATATCAAAAAATATCATCTCAAAATCTAATATGAATTACAACTGATCATGTTATTGATTTAAAGTTTAAAATGTAAGTGATTCATATTATATACTATTGTTCATATTTTCATTTCTGTAGAATGAAGCAAATTCCAGGATCTTGAGCAACCCAAAGCATCTATCTGATGAGATTATGAATCTAAGTTGAAAAACTTTTTTTATTGAAATAAAATCTTTTGTGCATGTTTTGAACTTTTGATAAAGAAATATTCATTTTAATACTGGGCACATGAAAATTAAAGATGCATATATTTTCCCTTTATGTTTTGTAGATAAAAATGTAATAACTCTCATTGCTTTATCCTGTGTCACACTCACCGTTTACTTGGTAATATCATCCCAGAATGAATGTTAAGAAATGAATCAGAAAATGAACAGGATTAAGTGAGACCAATATAATGTGCAACATCACATTGGCCACCATTTTGAGGGACAGGTGCTTGATCCTGTGGGACTTTCTGAGGATCCTTAGGGAGATGTGCAGTCAGTAGGATCTGAGCTCAGGTGCTATCATCTAGGTTATTTGGACTTTACATGAAATTGGTTAAAATAACACATGAGTTCTGGAGCAAAAAAAAACAATGTTCATATGTAGTGGTGCATTTACATAATTGGAAAAGAGCAAATAAAAAATATACAGGTTGCCATATTTGTAGGATGAAACAAAAATTAATAAAATGAATGGAGGGAATATCTTTATGATATGGAGATAATTTTTTTCTTAGAATTTTATTTATAGCTTATAAATCTGACAAGGGTTTATTAAAATTAGATTGGAAATCTTTATTATATTGAGAAGAACTATTTAAAATCACACAAATAGCATTTGAAAAATTGCCACTACCTTAAATCATACTTGTTAATGTTTTTAAGTTTCCCCTAAATTGCATCCTACCTGAGACAAGAGGTCTGTCTCTATCCATAATAGGTAGGGAACAACAAAAGCACAACAGCAAAAGAACAAATAACCTAATTAGAAATCAAGCAGTAGATCCAAACAGACATGTCTCCAAAGAAGACAACAAATGGCAAACACAGTATGTAGAAATACTTGACATGAGTAATCATCAGGGAAATGCAAATCAAAACCTGCATGAGACATCACCTTCTTCTGGTGAGAATGACAATTAGCAAGATGACAAAAGAAAGTTAGGATGTGGAGAAAAGGGAGCCCTTGTTCATCATGAAGAACAGTATGGGAGGTCCCTCAAAAAATTAAAAATAGAAGCACCATATGATCCAGCAATCTCTCAGCTAAGCATATTTCCTGAAGGGAGATGAAAACATTGCATATACTTCTATGTTCCTTCATTGCAGCACTAATCCTAGTAACCAAGAAATGGCAACAACCTAAATGTTCATCAACTGATGAATGGATAAAGAAAATGTGGCATGTATACACAACGGAATGCTGTTCAGCCATTAAAAAAAGAACGAAATCCTGCCATTAGTGACAACATAGACGAAACTTGAGATTATTTTGTTAAGTGAAATAAGTCAGGCATGGGAAAAAGCATCAGATAACCTCACTCATGTGGAATCTAAGAAAGTTAATCTCTTAGAAGTTGAGAGTGGAATGGTGGTTACCAGAGGCTGGGAGACTGGGGAGGGTAGGGTGGGAGAGCTTGATCAGAAGCAGGACCTTCCGGTGTGCATCGCACAGTAGGATGTACTGTGGCTTTCAAAAAGCTAGAAGAAAGGTTTTGAAAGTTTTCATCATAAAAAGTAAAGGTAAACATAAATTCCTTACCCAAAGGTTTCTACAGTGTGTGTGGGTTCAGAAAAGCTTAACGTCATTTATTGCACTTTTTCCTTTTATAATCAGACTGACTAAGCACCTTAGCATCCTGATTAAAAATAAATCAAGCACTTGGAAAATTCTTTGTAAATACTGATTGTACGTACTTAGAATTCTTAAGAGAAAAATCTACAGTAGTTATACAAGGACTTCTTTGACTAATCTATTTTCTCTCTAGAAAAACAAGTATATCTATCAGATTCTCATGATTTTGATCATGATAGTTTCCTCCTCTGCTTATCACTAAATTCAGTGAATTGTGTTTATAATCAACAATCACTTATTTTAATATAAAAAGCCGTCTGCCCCTAGCACAATTGAGAAAAAGGATATAGTGGAGAAAACACTGGACGGGAAGCTAGAGATTGTGTTCTACACTAAGACCTGGTGGTGGGGGCATGTGGGAGTGGCAAGGCTGGTTTGGCTCTCTGGGCCTCACCACTTACTTACTTGTTAATAACTAAATAAGTGTCCAGATATATTCAGGCTTTGACACTGGGCAAATGACTTTCAAATTTCAGCTCCAGCAATCAGCAGATTGGTGAATTGGGGCGAGCCACTCAATTCCTCTGAGTCTGAGCTCCATTGGCTGTTTAATTAAGAAGATTGGCTTGGAAATGTTTAAAACGTAATTAAAATAGCATATGCAAAACCTTTACCACAGAGTGTGGCTCACTATGAACAGTGCTAACATTTTTCTTATTATTTGTGCTTATAGGAAGCGGAGCAAGAATTCATTGGCCAAAGTTCTGAACTACCTTTGCAGGTCCTTCTCTTCTTCATGATGACCCATGAAAGGCCCTTCTCTACCACAACCTGAACCTCTCGCTTCTTTGCAGAATCCTCTTCCTCTGCCCCTCAAGGAGATCCATGTATTGACTGTCTCCTCCGCATCCCTAATGGCTGCCTTTCTTGCCATTAGCATCTGAGTGTGTTCGGTTTCCTGTCCTTGTCCACAGGTGACCTCCTGTGACTCACTGTTCCTCTCCCCAACTGCACTGCACACAGAATTCTAAAGAACTGTCTACATAGCCTGTCTCTGCTTTTGCTCTCATTCCCTCTGTCCCTATCTGCTGGTTTTCTGTGACACTACTTGGTGAAAACTTCTCTTTTCAGGGTCAGGAACATTTTCCTGGATGCAGTCCTGCAGCACGGTGTGTTATTTTACTCTGCTCTTGCCCTAGGACACTCCCTTAGTCTTAGTTTGATGTCACCTCTCCTCCCTGAGTTTCTCCCTATTTCTGGTCCACTGATTTTTCAGTCTCCTTTATAAGCTTCACGTCCCCATCTCCATGATTGAACTCATTCAGGGCTCAGCCCTGGATGTTCTCTTTAAAATATCTTTCCCTAGAGGGATTTATTCACATGAATTTCAGTTTTATTTTATGATGCTTATGTACAACTTTGAAAAGATAGATGACATCTGTAGATAAGTAAAAGATAGTTGAATAGATCGCTGGATGGGTGGATGGATCCATCTTACAGGGTGGCTGCTCCCCTAATCCAGTAATTATCTGTTTGCTTTCCTCAGAGCACTCGCTACAAATTAATGATTATTTGTATGGCTGTGTTCTTGTTCTTCTCCGTTAAAAAAGTTCAAGAGGGGTCTTGTCTTTCTCTTCATTGAGCTGTCCCTCAAAATTAATAGACTATCAAAATGTAATAATAATTATTACGAATAAAGCAAATGAAGGAAAAGGAAAATAGTTTTTAACTCAATGTACAATAGAAATTCTGAATAGTTATATTCATCAAAAAGTACCTTATAAAAGCAGTCAGGCCTTACACATGCAACAAGTGGAATCAAAGAAAAGGTCAAGATATTCTAGAAGAGAACTTTCTTGAATATAAGGAAGACCAATGTCTACAAGTTGAAGGAGCTCCAACTGTATCAGGAAACACCAGCAATATGATTACACATGAAGTCACAGAACAATGCTTTCAGAAATGGTTAACATGGTAAATTTCATGTTACATATATTGTATCTTTGTATTCTGATACAATCAAAACAACTGCTAGGAAAAATATTAAAAAAAAACCTCAACCCTTTCCCCCCACTCAAATTTAATTTTTTTAAAGAGAATATTCAAGCTACACAAAAATTTATGTGCAAAAGATGCTGGACTGAAAGTCTTTTGCACCTCTGTGTATTTATTTATGTATTTTTAATGAATGAAGAAAAAATAAATACTGTGTGTGAAATATTTGTGTACAGCACAAATGATCCATGCTTCCAAAAAATGATAGAAGATTCCAAAAATCCAACCCTAGGTTCCCACTTATGCTCATACAATTCTAAATTGGCAATGCTCTCTAATATTGTGTTGCATGTCCTTCTAATTTTTTCTTGCCTTCTGAGCTCATTGAAGTATTTGATATCTCCTGATTGTCTAATGGTGACTACTGTGTCTTTCCTGTTTCCCATCCCAGTAGTCACCATGCCCAACCCTGCTCAGCTTCCAAGATCAGACAAGAACCAGCATGCCAAGGGTATATTGTAGACTTGTCTTTCATTGCTGATGTCTTCACCTGCTAATCAGATGGAGTCTAATTTCCCATTTAAGAATGGATCCTGTCCTACAGAGAACCATCAGGAGTAATCTACCCTGTGCCAGAGAGCAACAGAACCATTTGAGGAAAATTCAGTCTTTTTGACCAGCGGGGCACCATTTAGCAATTTACCTCCTCTGGGGCATTAATTGGTACCCCAGAGCACTGGAAGAGTTAATTTACCTCATACAGTGAGCACTTGAATCCTAGAGAAGTGTAGTTAGTTTAGCTCAAAACAAAGCAGGATTAAGAGAAATCGAAAGTAGCTTAAATCATGAGCTATAACACATATTCAAGTGAATAAAAAGAGAGAAGAGCTGTAGTTAAGATATCAGTTTTTCCCCCACAGGAATTTCAGGAACTTGTAGTTCTTAAGCTCAATGCCTTTTCCTCCTGCTCAAAAACTAGAACTCTTGATGCAAAATATTGACATGTTTGCATTTAACATAGGGCATGGAGATCTTGTTGAAGATCAGTGTTATAATTTCCAAAGAATACTCGTTCTGTGCAATTTGACTTAAGAAAAGGAAATAAGAATAATTAAGGTGCCTGCAAGGTGTCTGGTGTCCTGAATTGCCTTGGCCTCGTGTGTGACTGTGAACTGATGAATCACTTTTTCACTTCAGTGACCTGGGGAACAGGCGCTGCTTCAAATTTGAAAGGATTCATTTGTTATCAACCAATTTCCTTGAAAGTGAAAAATCACCTTGAGACTATCTCTTAATGTCCTAATATGCTATTATCCCAGGAGAAAACATCCGTGGCTTTCAAACTTTTTTGAACCACAAGAAGGCATTGGAGAAGTTCCAACTGAACTTGAACTTGGGGGTCTAAGACCTTCCTTGATCCCTGGCCAGTCACACTAGAACACCCAGAAGGGTGCCTTCCAGAGCTAAAAGTCCTTTTGGCCAATGCAATTAGTCAAGTTTTATGTAGGACAATAAATATTTCCAAATTTAATAAAATGTGATCACACTCTTTCCCAAACCCACATGGCACTTGGATTTACCACATGCTGTTCTTCATTCTTCTTCTTATTATTATTGTGTGTGTGTGTGTGTGTGTGTGTGTGCGTGTGCCACATTTCTTTATGGGTCTCTGTGGTATTTTTACACAGCAGCAGCCCAGGCTCAATAAATATGAATGAATGAACGAATTAAAATCATAGGCTCCTTCTTTGTGGTCAAATACAGAAATGATATTATGCAATGGCTATTGTAACTTGTACTGAAAATTGATCTTTCCCAGCTGCAACCTGAGGAAAGAAAAGCGAGTGGCCATGCAGGGGAGGGCATTTCTGTCAATGGAGACGGAGTCTGCAAAGGCTTAACACTGGGAAGAAATCAGAGAAGCCAGGCAGGTGAAAGTAGGTCCAATGGCTGGAGCTGAGATGGGGTCAGAGAGGGAAAAGGTGGACATAGAGCCTATAGAAGCTAACTGACTTCCAGGATCGAGGTGACTTTTATTCAATGTGATGAAGCCTTTTGTACTTGATCCTAAGATCATTTGGAATCTTTAAGCAGGGAGAGGACTTTTCACATTTGAAAATTAAAGGGATCAGTTGCGTCACAGGACTTTCCTCTGGATGACAGGAATATTGAGATCACTGAATTCATTTGAGGTATCACAACTCTATCACAGCTGCAAACCTCTGACACTCACGTGTGTACACGTGCAGTCATACACATGAATTCATAGAGACAAGCTTTTAAAAATTATTTGGGATACTTTTAGCAGAATTTAAGTACATAAGATGTGCTATTGTAACAAGATTCATATTTACCTGTTGTTTATCAGACTCTATGAAAATGCCGAAATATCTCAGCAAAAGACACACTGGGAAGAAATCAGAGAAGGCTGTCAGGTGAAAGCAGGTCAGAATGGAGTCTAATTTCCCATTTAAGAATGGATGAACTCCTTATAGACATACTATGGCTTTCTACAAAGCTTCTAAAACCACATAAAGTCTCAAGTGCTTCCAATCTTCTACTGAGTGGCAGCTGGATGAGTCAGGAGAATCTCCCACTGGGCAAAAGCTTTGAAGTCCTAAGAGATAGTACATAGTTTGCTTATTAGAATGCTTTTTTGAGTACAACAAATTCAAGAGGTAGAACACAGCATTGAGAAGTTGGATCAACCTTAGAGATCATGGAGCCCAAAAGTGTTCTAGCCGCAGAGGAGATGACTGGGATCTCAGGAAGGAGAGTAACTTGCTCACAGTCCTCACATCTGTTCTCAGTACGTGGAAGAAACCTTTTTGGAAGGCCTGAGCCCACACGTTCTCTGCACTGCCCAGCCTGGCCCTAAACACAACTTCGTGCTACCTGGTGGCATTCCTGTGCCTTCTGCTGAATTACAATTTAGTGTCCAACCTCACACGTTCACTTATGAAGATCCCTTTTCTCTCTAAATTATGGGGCCAGCCCTCTGATTTAAGTATTCTTCATGTGCTTTAATCAAAATAAATGGGACAGCAGCTTCCTTCTACCATAAAATAGTCTTTTTAATTGAAATCAGCCACAACAAAGGGAAAATAACAGTGGCTGCTCCCCAGATTAGACCTAGTGTTGGCATCCGAGAGGAGGAGATTCACAAGGCAACCGATTTCCCTCCCCTGCAGGGACATGGCCCCAGAACTGCCTGCTCCCGCACCCTCCTCCAGGACCCAGGCTTCCTTTTACTCAATTGCTGAGTTCATTGTTTAACCTAAAATCACTTCTAGTTCATTTTATTTTAAATTTAGTGATTAACTAGAGCACCGTTATTTTTATTATTTTTTTTTAATTATCAGTGAAAAACTGGTTGACATTCTAGAATAATGAATTCCAATCAACAATTTTTAGCTGTTATCAAAACTCTCGGTACATATCAATGTTATCTTTTCTCAGCATTCATAACGCAGCCATAATGATTTCTTTTGATCTTTCTGTAGACACTTAGGTTTATGGACCTTCAATATTACTCCTTTCCCAGACTGAACTTGAGTGTCTGATCCTCAGTCAAACCAGGTTCTGAAGAAGTGAGTTCTGCCAAGATGTGATGACAAGATGTGATGATCTCCCTCAGTGCAGGTTGGGAACTGTTGATTTTACAGGAATTGCTCTGTTTGATGAGAACAGGGGACATCTGGAAGAACCGTGTTCTCTGCAGAAGTTGTGACCTTAAAAGAAGACCTAGAGAAGTCACTCACTGTGGGCTCCAGGGTTGTCACACTTAAGAGCTCTTAAAGGAATGTTTAAATTGCAATGTTAAAATGTTTGAAGAAAGTGATAAAGCGTGTGAGTGTGTGTGTGTGTGTGTGTGTGTGTGTGTGTGAGCAAGTACACATGCATGTATGCAAAAGAGGCTTACTGACATTCAGTGAAGCTGAAACCCTTACCAGTCAACTTCCTATGGCAAATATGGTTCCACTAACCAGGCTCTACAGAGAACTTCAAGCTGTTAAGTTAGAATGAACTGAAAGAAATAATAATAATAATAATAATATAAAAACTGGCACATGTGTCTAATTTGCATAACTTTGTGTCTCAATAAGGATGATATACTTCTTTTCTCCATTCAATTAGAGGTCGAATAATTCACTTTGTACTGACTTAGAAGCCACTACTCTTGATATTGTCAAAATACTTAAAAATCAGGCAATAAGTCATTTAAATTCTCAAGCCTAGTTCCATGTTTATAACCATTTCTGGCTGGCATAAAAATATTTAATGTCTTTTCTATCATTTTCCTCAAATAGGCCTCACAGTCATGCTCCCTCAACACTTTCTTTTTGTATGTGAATACTTCTGAGAGACAATGTTCTTGTAGTTGCAATTAGGAAGAGGAAATGAATGCTGAGGCTAAGAGTGTTTGCAGAAACCTTGAGGTTATTAGTTCCTAAGCAATAGGGACATGCATAGAGAGGTACCACTTCAGGGCTCTGTCCTGGAGGCTAAACAGGGGTAGTAACCCGCTTCTTACAGGTTAGCCATCAGGAGCCTTCATTGCAAATGCAGAGATTGTTAGAATTATAAACTCGGAGGCTTACAAGCCCAGAATATCCTATTGTGTATCTTCAAACAATCAGGTAGAACTTTAGTCTACATCTGATGCCCAGGGAGAGGGCTGCCTAGAAAACAGGATGCCACCTGAATTTCAGAAGACTATGATGTGTGCACATGTGTCACCAAGTGCTTTATGGGTATACTAATTGCATGGTTTTGTCACTAATATTTTTGGCTAGAAAGCATTGTGTTTTGTGTTTGCAATATGCAGGTAAGGATTTCAATCTTTGATTTTGCTGTGTGAGGTATGTATATATGCCTTGTCGCTGTGGTGTGCAAAGATCAGATCAACACTTATAAAACACAAAGCGAGCAAAGTCTTCAATGAGAGAACATAAAAAGTAGAAAAATGCCCCTTTGATGAACAGATATGTCTCTCCTTGTTACTCTTACATTAACTAATTTGCTCAGAGTTAAAAACTGCTCAAATAAGAGCAAAAAAAAAAACAACCCAAAAAAAGTAAAATGAAAAGGTATTTGATAAATGTAATATGAACTATGAAAGTTAATGGAATTATAGAATCTACTTTTATTTAAGTGGGGATTAAATAGGGAGCAGGAGGTGCCTGCATTGTTTTCTTATAGAATCTCTGAGCATCGTCTGCATGAATTTTACAGATGGTGGGAGAGATTTTTTTTTTTTTTAATCACAACTCAGAGACAAAGACCTCATCGCTAAAGAACATTTTGAAAGGTGTCTAACACCTATGAGGCACATGATTAACTGATTTTAAATAATGCAGAGGTGCCACCATGGGGGTCTTTGTGGACTTGGATGAAATAATGCCTGGAAGGTTGCTTCTGCATTATTGGAGCCCCATGCTGTTAAATAACATTTACTTCAGATACTAGGCACTATCAGCACCAGCCCCCCGTTGGTCAGCTAATTAGACATAAATCTATTAAACAACAAATAATTTTTGTGCTCTTGCTATGGCTTAAATCAAGCTTCTTCATATTTAAATTATCCTCTTTTTTCAGTTTACAACATAAAATGCATTCTGTTTTCTTCTTTATGAGCAAAAAAGAAATAAGAAATAGATGAAGAAAAGCAAATAGTTCATAAGGTTAATTTGATTGGATATGTTTAGATTGTGAACAAAGGAAGGAAAAATGTTTAAAAGTACAGCACATTTTACTTGTTTTTAGAAATCATGCATCTCCTTCAAGATCTACTTTAAACTGTATACTTGAATATGCAAAAAAAAAAAAAAAAGCTGACACACATAGCCAACTGTGTAGACCAGCATCTACTGCCAAGTAGGACAAGCCCGTAGCTACTGCAAATCCTGTTCTATATTCTAAATACAGATTTCTGTCATTGAGGTGCCTCATATTTTCCCTCCTACCCCATTGAAAGCATGCTGCCTTACTTTGCCAGAACATGCCCCATGGCGCAACTCAATTTCTTTTCCCTCCTTAATGATTTGAAATTGAATCAAAGACACCAGGTTGCCTATTCAATATAAGAACATCATCTGATCCTGTAAGAAAAAGAAAACTGGAACTGAAGAACAAAACCTGCCTTTATTTACAATGCTCACAATTAGAATGCCTTATATTTCTATATTTTCAAAATATGGTTTCATTCACATCTTTTAAACTCCTATGAAGTGGAACAATCTGGGAACAGTTGACCTATTTATAGAACATGAAGCTCACAGTGGCTTGCCCAAGGTCAGGTAGGTTATCAGAAAAAATTAGACAAAAGGAGGTCTGCCTTATTCCTAGCATTGACCTTTCCCTGTGAGGAGCACAGAAGGCACTCTGTATCTACAGGTTCTGCATCCATGGATCCAAACTACAGAGCAAAACTATAAGAAGATTAGATTTGTACCAAACATGACCAACTCCCCCTGTCACCATTCCCTAAACAACACCATGTAACAGCCATAGACACAAGATTTACATGGAGCTCAGCATTACATATAATCTTGAGATGACTTAAACTTTACGAGAGGATGTTCATAGGCTATATGCAAATGCCTTGCTTTTTCATGTAAGAGATTTGAGCATCCTTAGGTTTGGGGGTTTAAGGTGTCCTGGAAACAATCCCCTATGGTTTGGAGGAAACTAGAGCTATCTAAATGTGCAGCAAAGTCTTATTAAAGTATTGTTATTGCAAAGAATGTAAATATACTTCAATCAGCACCAGCATTTAACTGAAGATGGAAAATTCTTCACAAATATTCTATACTAGTCTAGAAGCACAGCACCAGGGGGTTGAGGGTGCTAGGTGGAGCCCCAAAACCTCTCTCTCCCCTTCTTCACACACACACTCTCTCTTTCTTTATCCCATCTATTTCCATCTCCTTATCTTTATCCCATCTATCTCTCTCTCAGCAGAATGATTAGAAGCTAGGGTTTTGAAGTCAGGTAGATGTGGATATGTGGGTGCATATTCTGGTTCAACAGCTATTGACTCTACATTGGTTAGTGACCAAACTTTTAGAACAATCTCATTTTCCTCGGATGAAATTATCAGTGTATATGACAAACTTAAATTAGCTAATATTAATTAATATTAACATTTATGACTAAAAAGATTTTTTAAACACATGCAATTGGTACATATTTTAACTGTATATCAATTTAAATAAACTTCCAGTTTTTATATCTTCTCACTCAGAGATACCAACAATTATAACTCTGCCTCATGAAAGAGTCTACTATCATTATTATTTTAAAAGACCACAATTGTCACCGGAGGTTGTGAACTCCAATGCAGCCCTGCTGTGTTCAGGTGTGTGGGTATACACCCTACTTTTGAGATACAAGTTTTCAAGTAGTTTGTCTGCTAAGCTTAGTTTTATTTAAAGTAGTTTCAAAATAGGTCAGTGAATTTGAACACTCATGACTCAGAAGCCTCGTAATAATGGTCTCTATGAATGGCAATGTCATACAGGCAATTAGGAGACCAGGCTCGACTTTCTGGGGAAGGCATGGGTGGACACCTAAATTTGGGCCTCACCGGCTGTAAATGACTATTGAAAACATAAACTATATTTACTCCATAATCTGTGGAAAAAGAAGTACAAGTCTTGAGATAAAGGGATTATCCACAATTTGAGCTAAAGACCCTGGGAAAAGAATAAGAAAAACGATTCATACTGTAAAAGGGAAATCAAGACCCAATATCTGAAACCAAGTGAAAAAGGTATTTCAAGGGTGGAAAATATGACCAATCATGTCAAATAATATTGATGAGTCAAAAAAAAAAAAACAAACAAGAATACTTAAGCTTGCACTCAAGGAGGAAGACACATTGGTACCTGCAGCATATTGACAAGAACACTTGAAGATAGTCATTAGTGCACATTAGTCACACAGAAGAGTGGATTTCATTGTGACATATTTGTACATGCAATATAATATAATTTGATCAATTTTACTCCCCAAGAGAACACTTTTATAGAAAGTTGGATACATAAACTTAAATGAAATGAATTTTAAAAGAGACAGAAGGAATTAAAACCATAAATACCAATGGGTTTGGGGAAATTTTTTGTTGTATATTTTGCAGAGAAGTAAGATGCTATCTTCGGTAAGAAAGGAATCAAGGGAGTTTGATTGTTGAGGTTGTTATTTTTGAAGTTTACTTAAAACATATTTGTATGCAGATGGAACTCTCAATGCAGGGAATTGAAAGCTCTAGAGATTTGCAGGAGTTATTATATATACAAGAGAAGAAAGGATCTGGTTCATTAGCTGAGCACAGTAATGTTCTTCAATAGTAATCAGTAAAAAGTCAAACTATAAAGACAAAGATCCAAATAAATGGGCAATATGATGATTTGTTCAAACTCTCTACTGATTGTTTCTAGAATAGAGGGTGCAAGGAAATCAATTCAATATAAGGTTTGCAGTGAAAAGTTTCAATGAAAGAAACAATACTAGATTTGTATGAAGTCCAATTCCTTTAAATGGAATGTGCACATAGGTACCTACACAAAGCTTAAATAAAAAACAATATTTGACAGGAAAAAGAAACTTTTAAGAAGATATGGAAGATCCATCCACTTGATTATATTTAAGGTGATGATTATTGAATAACCAAGAAATTTTGGAAAGGGTCAGAAATTTGATTTATTCAAGTGAATTTTCATTTTGAAAATGATGGCTAAAATTAAATTTAAATTAAAACACTGATTCCACAGAAATTCAAATTTAAAGAAGGTTTAAGGGATGAACTTGTGATACAATTTAAGCACTCATAGATTAAATATTCATACTGAACTTCCAAAGATTTGGTGAAGGAGTATCTGAGTGTCAGGGCAGCATTACTAAACATATAGTGAAATGTGTAATTCAAGTAAGATTTTAAAGAACATAAATTTTGAAGTCTATTAAATTACAGTATTTTTCAAATTTAAAACTATGGCAATTGGAATTATAAGCCTATATAGATTTCTTTCTCAATTATCATTGTTCATAATGAATCTCTCAAAGAGGAGAGTAGTTTTATAACCATCTTATTGATTTTACATACTCATTTCAATATTAAAGAAATAAGCCATGTGCTAACTATTATGAAATAGTTTTGAGGGAAGAGAAGTTTATTATTGAGGTTGATTATACACCTCATATATCATATGTTTTTTATTATCCTTTAGTCTAATTGTAAAAAAAATAAACCTTAAGGAATGACAATTTTATGGGCTTATGATAATAAAAGATACATGACAGAGATTAAAAAGATAATCATTCAGAAAATAATTTTAATTATGTTTTAAATAATTACAGCATTGTTGGAATACAAGATCTGTCTCTTCTCAGACTATACCCAAAGGACTTAAAACAGCATACTACAGGGACACAGCCACATCAATGTTTATAGCAGCACAATTAACAATAGCTAAACTGTGGAGCCAACCTAGATGTCCTTCAGTGGATGAATGGATTTAAAAAATGTGGCATTTATACACACTGGAATATTACTCAGCATTAAAAAGAACAAAATCATGGCATTTGCAGGTAAATGGATGGAGTTGGAGAAGATAATGTTAAGTAAAGTCAGCCAATCCCTGAAAAACAAATGCCAAATGTTTTCTCTGATATAAGGGGGGTGACTCATAGTGGGGTAGGTAGGGAGAACATGGGATAATTAGATTAATTCTAGATAGGGAAGACAGGTGGGAGGGAAAGGGAAGGGGAAGGGGATTAGCAAGGATGGTGGAATGTGATGGACATCATTATACAAAGTACATGTATGAAGACTTGAATTGGGTTTCAACATACCTTATATACAGAGATATGAAAAATTGTGGTATGTATGTGTATTAAGAATTGTAATTCAGAAACAAAAAGTACATGCATAATGGCATAAACTGACGTGAACATACTTTATATAGAGAGATACAAAAAATTGTGCTCTATATGTGTAAATAAGGATTGTAATGCATTCCACTGATGTCATGTATTAAAAAAAAAGAAACAGAATCCAAGATCTGAGACTATTTTGAAAGAAACACTTTTAAAATTATTTGAAATGTATTGTTATGTATATTTCTTTGCAATTTCAGCTCTGTTTATAAGAAAAATTAAAACTATAATAAAGCATTTCAATTGAAAACTGTGGTGCTGTTACATAATGAGAACTGCACAACATGTAAATATAGTGAGATTCAAAGACAATACTGCTAATGCAATGTAAAGAAAAAAATCTCTTATCAAAAATATGGTTTAAAATATGAAATTCCATATTTGGTCTCCAACCCTTTCATCTCCTAGCCCTGTAACCTTGAAAAGAGGCTTAACTTTTGGAAGCCTGACTTTTCTCTATATATAATGACTATGTTTGTCACAAACAGACCAAAGTTTAGCAAACAGTTTTAACTTCCACCAAATGAATTAACTTGGGCCAAAGCCTGAAAAAGTGACACAAACTTTCCAGTAGCTTTCACAGGGGATTGAAGAGGACAGATAGTGATTGACATCGTATATCCCAGAGCAAAGAAGTGGTAATGCCATTTTAGACAGTAAAGTCCTTTTGGTTGATGTCACCCTAATAAAGCTGAGAAGGAACTTAGAAAATTCTTTTGGCCATGACAAAATAATTGGGATCCATTCAATTTTTAAAAAGCATAAAGTTAAAATGTTAAGTAGAAATAAAGTTTTCATGTCATAATAAAAGATTAACTGAACAGTAGGAATTTGAGGTAATTTTTTTTTTCAAAGAATCAAAAAGGTTTACTAAAGGAGATTAATGAGACAGACCAACTTCCTAAAATATTAATAAGAATTTCCTTCTTACATTGATAGCATTCTAAGGCTAAACAGGCATCACTGAATTAATGGCAGTTCAATGAAAGTTGAATATGAAACCTTTTTACTGTCTTGAATTTCTTAAAAATTGAATATTCTGGGCTGGGGCTGGGGCTCAGCGGTAGAGCTCTTGCCTTGCAGGTTCGAGACCCTGGATTGGATCCTCTGCACCGAGTAAAATAAATAAGTGAAATAAAGATATTGTGTCCGATTACAACTAAAAAATAAATATTAAAAAAGTTCTGTTAAAAATTGAATATTCTTTTATAAAAGCAAACATAAAAACAAAAACCCAATTCTTTAATAAGTGCAAACTTGACTAAATTGATAACTTTTCACTGTTTCCTTAAAATACACATTGCTAGTTTTTCTGAACAGTGTGTGTATCTGTGTGTGTGTGTGTGTGTGTTAGAAAGAGAGAGAGAGAGAAAGAGAGAGAGAGAGTTCTTATATCACATTCTACTTTTCAAGTAAATTTATTTCAATATTTCATTTGTTTTGATCTAGAATCTTCATTTCACATACTTGAAAATTTTCACACATTCATAACTTTGTAATTAGCTTTTCTTTTTCTTCATTATGTCACATGCATTTCAGGAAAAAAAGGAAGCAGTAATGAGAGACACTATTTAGGGTTAAAGGCTGTTTTTGAGTTAGCCCTTGTGTGGTAGAGAGAATTCTCTGATGCTAAGAGTAATTGTCACCCTTGGTTCCCACACTTAGGTAGGATCCTGTTCTTGGTTACTGTTAGAACCTACTACTACAGTTTAGAGAACAGGCTTTGGTAAAAGAGAAGGAATTTGTTAGATATAATTTGGAGTCTGTGTCAACTAACTCTAAATTACTCAATGGGGAGGTTATCTTTGACCAGCCTGACCTTATCAGATGGATTGTTTAAATACAGGTCCCAGCCTTGTGGCAATGAATGTATTCTGATTTTAAGCTCTTCTGCGTTTAAAATTTCTCTATGAAAATGATAATAAAGTTGGGAGAATGGATTCAAAATTATTTGAAAAACTGGATAAATATATAGATATTCATTTCATTTGTTTATTTTTGTACTTGAAAATTCCATTATATGTAAGTGATATATATGTGAGTGTATGTATATATGTGTATATGTGTGTGTTCATGAAAACAGAAAAATTTAAAAGTCTTATCTTGATTTACACCCAAAGTAGCACCCATTTTGTTTGGTGCTAACACAAGACTCACCCCCCCAACAAAAAAAAAAGCAATGTTACTGTTCCTACTGATAATAGGTGAAAAGCAGATGAGTTCAATACAATAAATGAAAACAAACATGTAATTCAAATACTATGTAACTTTAATATATGCCATGAAACTAAAAAAGCACAAATAGATAATGAGTGTGTGGTCAGCTTCTCATCACTCAGATAAATATCTGAGATGAATCAACTTAAAGGAAGGAAGAGTTTATACTGGTTCACAGCTTCAGAAGTTTCAGTGCTTGGTGGCTTGGTCCTGTTGCTCTGGGCCTATGGTGGGACAAGACATCATGAGAGGAGTGAATGGCACAGGAGATCTGTTCACCTCCTTGTGGTAGGAGGAGGGGCCAGGTCCCAATATCCCCTCTGAAGACATCCCCCAGTGACCTAAATTCCTTTAGCTGGGCCTCACATTCTATTGATTTCACCACCTCCCAACGGCATCACAGGTTCCCAACCTAGCCATTAGCATATGGGTCTTTGGTGGATATTTAAGACCCAAACCATAACATTGAATTATACATTCCAGGGATAGTTTTCAGAAGAAGTCTTCTGAACCAGTGAATTGCAGATTAATTTACGTTTCAGAGAATATTACAGTATTTATTAAAGGAATATTTAGAATCCTAGGTGGTTTTAATAGTAATTATGATTTTGTATAGAAATTTTATTCAACTCAATATTTCTGTTGCTCCATGTCTATTGAGTCACTGTGAAAAAATAATCTTGTATTTTGATAGTCAGTTTATGATTTTTAGCAACCACAATTCCTCTCCTTCAGGGTTTATTGGAATAACTCTAAAGAACCACAGATTTTTGTTCTTTCCTACAAAATTATAGATAAGTGTTTCCCACCTGGTGATAAGTGCTTTGGGTATAGATTTATTAATATTTCTGAAGTTCAAGTTTAAATAACTTTCTCTTGTGAACATATAATAGTTCACCATGAGACAAAGAAGAAAAACCAATGCCGTCTTGGAAATTTAACAGAGAAGAATAACTTATTGTCACCATTTCGAAGAGCTCTGATTGCCAAGCCAGGAGAGATATATCAGGGTGTCCCAGTAAATAGGAGCCTTGAGATAATAAAGATTCAAATCTTGACATGATAACCTTGATGCCCTTTTGATTTCATGAATCTATGACTCTAGATCCTGGCTCAGCCACATTATTACTAGCGGGGAGCAAAGGACCTGCATTGAGTCTGACTTAGACTGACAGTAATTCCTGGTGCTCTCTGCGCTTTTCTTGCAGCAATCTCTGGCCTGTATTATGTCCTGTTTCATTTCTAGCTTCCATATCTTTTGACTTCCCTCATCTATCTCATTTTTTAAAATATAGCATTCAAACTGATTGAAATATACAACTCAAGTGACCAAGGTGGGTTTTTCCCAGTCTAGATTCCCAACCACACTATGCCATCTTTCCATCATAGTGTAGACAAACTGCTCCAACACATGACTTTGGACCAACTGTAGGGATGTGAGACTCCCCCTCCATGTGCTAGTTATGTTTCTTGGTAGAAAGTCATATTTTGCTTTCCTTCTTGCCTAAAAGAGACTCCAAAAAATAAAAACCATTTGAAGGGGAGATTAAAAAAAAAAAAAAAAAAAACGGTTTTAGTGAGCACTCAACAAAAATGCAGCATTTATTTGTCACTGTTTGCATGAAGTCATCACTGGGTGAGGCTCACTTTCAGGTAGAACCCTGTGGTGAGAGATTGACTATTTGTCTTAGATATTGTTTCTTGACTCTTCCTCTTCTTCCTTTCCACTAGGAAAGTATTTCATTTCTCCTCTAATTTAGTGTCTAAAGCAAAACACCATTTTTGTCTGGTTCAACTTTTGTTCATAGAACAATTAGCAGACATTTTGTGAAACTTTGGTGGTGCAAACTGTGATGCTTGAATTGCTCACTGGAAGCCAAGAAGAGTAGGAAAAAGCAAGGAACTGGTTCCCAGGGGACACACTGGCCTGATCAATGACACGTCAGGGCGATGGGCGTTTCAGACTTGGGTTGTGTGTGGATATAACATCAGCAAGTGGATGACTGGGTGTGTCTCTCTTCTTAACCCTGCAGTTTGTGCTACACAAATAGTGGGGAAGGTGTGTGTGCTCTGCTTTTGCTCACGGCAGTATGGAAACGGGAAGAGATGTCAACATCCCAGAGATCTTCATGGGCTTTTCAAGTGCCTTCAGCCAACCTCTATAATTAAACCAAAGGATCCAAACATACCCTTAAAATCAATCTTTTTGCCTGGGTCCTTCCTTTCACCTCACTTCTCCAGTACAGTAGGGAAAAAAATGCACAGCTATTTAAAAAAATGTAACATGAAAATAAATGTGTCATGCATATGGCATCAAAATCAGAGAGTGCCACTGTTGGAACACGGTACATCACCACAACCATTCATCATTTCCATATCCTACCATCTGGTCCATACTGAGCCCCAATGCCCAGGCCTAACTCCAACCAGCCAGCCAGCAAGAAGGCTTGCCTCCATTTCTTAACCATCTGCACCTGAAGAATGCAGGCTTGGATAATTCTAAACCCATTTCCATTAGGAGCCTTAAAGCATAATAATGGGGAAGCAGCTGCTCACTGACCTTGTATTATAATGTTTTAGGCAGATTACTCTCAGGACTGTTCTAGTATTTATTTATTTTTTTTAAATTCTTACCTTTATTATTTCAGACAATTGTATTGTTTATCTTATTTCAACCATGATAAACTTTTTTTTAATTGGTTGTTCAAAACATTACAAAGCTCTTGACATATCATATTTCATACATTAGAATCAAGTTGGTTATGAACTCCCAATTTTACCCCAAATACAGATTGCAGAATCACATCGGTTACACATCCACATTTTTACATAATGCCCTATTAGTAACTGTTGTATTCTGCTACCTTTCCTATCCTCTACTATCCCCCCTCCCCTCCCCTCCCATCTTCTCTCTCTACCCCATCTACTGTAATTCATTTCTCTCCTTGTTTATTTTCCCATTCCCCTCACAACCTCTTATATGTAATTTTGTATAACAATGAGGATCTCCCTCCATTACCATGCAATTTCCCTTTTCTCTCCCTTTCCCTCCCACCTCATGTATCTGTTTAATGTTAATCTTTTCTTCCTGCTCTTCCTCCCTGCTCTGTTCTTAGTTGCTCTCATTATATCAAAGAAGACATTTGGTATTTGTTTTTTAGGGATTGGCTAGCTTCACTAAGCATAATCTGCTCTAGTGCCATCCATTTCCCTGCAAATATAGTATTTCTTTTTGAAGTTAATTAATGCCAGACTTTTACATTTCTCATTACAGATATTATTTTCACTCAAATTTCTAGTAACTTTCTTGTGTTTTCTCTAAATGCTCTGAGGTGTGTAGCAGTTGAAATCAATGGCTTACCCCCTTCCCCACCTCCCCGTGCGTTATATTCTCTGGTCCAAAGTGAAACGTGTATCAGCCTTGCATAAGGCTTATTGAAAATATCAGTTTAAGATACATGAGAAAAATTAGTTCTATTTCAATAATTTTTCTTAAATAAGCTCTCATTTTTCAAACCTATCTCTTAGAATATCAAATAGTCATCATCGTAAGGACAATTTACACTAATGAAGATAATATTATGGAATTTGCCTTTCAACAAAGGAAATTTGGAGCCCAGTGTGGGATAGATTTCTGGTTGTTCCCATGTAGAGACTTCAGTCTGAAAATTTTCCCTTCAGTGGGGGATTATAGTGAGGAATTATTGCAAATGAAACAGTTTGAAGAATTTAAAAATTGAATAGCAATTTTACACAAAATTTTACACAAAATCACATTCTTCAGCCTCTTTCTTCTTAGATTTATAAATTATTTCTAGTTTATTTTCTGATTAGACAAGAAATACATCAATAAAAATGTTTTTAAAACTATAGAAACTATAGAAAATACAATATCTACAGAGAAAATGTTTATGTTGCCCATGATTTCAATAAAATCACTTGTACATCATATTCACAAAAATTGTAATTCATTTCATCTTTAAGTTTGTCCATTTTAAGAGTTTTACAGACCTTCAATAAGTATGTTAATGTATTTAGCCCCATTTACCAGTTATTTAGAGATAAGAAGTCTAACTATCATTTGTATAAATTATGGTTTTTACTTGCTTCTATTCTGTCAAAATTAGCCATTAGTCCTAGAATATCAAATTTACTGTATAAATTGGTAATTTAAAATTGTCTTTCAGCAATTTATGAAAATGCATTCACCTAATATTGTCTCCGTTACTTACTTTTCTCTTTTAACAGCACAGTTTAAGCAACTGTCAAAAAAGGGCTCCAAATATGACTGCAAATTCTTTAATCTTTTCCAAAAATTTGATTTTAATTGGTAATTATTTAATATGTTTTAAACTTTTTAAACTTGAGATTAATTTTAACTGATAGATTAAAGTATTCAAATTAATGGTATGCCACGTAATATTTGGATACATGCTTACATTGAGCAATAGTTAAGTCAGGTTAAATATATCGTCTTTTAAAAACAGCTTTAATAATAGTTAGGTTCCACTGAATATCACAATATCACCAAAGGTATCAAGGATGAGCCAAAAATACTGTGAATTTAAGATTTTTAGATCTGGTGGGCACAATCTGTAATAGATTGAGTATTTTTTAAAATAAATTAGGAAACAAGTGTGAAATTAAATCATTCATATATTTATGTCTAGTTGCAGATTTCTAGTCTCACTAGAATTTGAAGTATTCTCAGTTTGTGTCTTCCAATTAAACAAAGAATAATTTCTTACCTTTAATAGGCTTATTCTCAAGAAAATCTTTATACAATGTATTATTCACCTTTCAGCCACAAGTAGAAAAAAATAATAATTTGTCACAGAGCGAAATTAGCAAGAAAGATATGTTACCCACAGAATGAAAAAAGACAACAGGAAAGTTTTTGTCCTAACAATATAAAATAGAATTGGAATAACTGGAAAGATACCCTGTGTCTCTCTGTTCTAACTTTGGAAAATGCCAATCCTTCATGCTTTTAACACAACTTCATGCTTTGTAGGGTGAAGGGCTGCTTGGAACGGGATTGGACACAGTGAGTTAAATTTCAAGTTAAATTTCAAAAATCAACAAGAAAAAAGAGACAATATTTAAAATGAAGAAGTAATGTCTTACCCTGAAATGGTGCTATAAGTATAAAATGAGTGAAATGTTGCAGCATTAACACAAGGAGCAAAGACAGATAAATGGAACAAAAGAGCTGCAAACCAGAACTAAGAATTCTACTTAGCACAGTATTACTCAAATATGAGAGGTTATTATTTGGTAGATTCCCCTCATTTTATATACACTATGAAAAGGAAAGACATCTAGTCTATTAAACTATGGACTTTCGAATATCTAGCATTATGTGTAATCTCAGAAGAATTTATCCTTAATTAAGTGATACTGCATTTGCCATGTGCAAAATAAATTCACAGTCCATAATTTCATCATGTTTGAAGTTGCCTCTTCTAATACAATTTTAGGTTTAGTGTTCTTGATGCCCGTGCTTTTCAACCCCATTATATCCCCTGGGCTATAGAAAGCCTTGCTTATGAATTATTTTTGAAGAGAAGGCTTTGATGTTGGCCCTGAAATCTGACTTTGCAATTATGTAGGGCTAGCCATGGTTTGATTACAGCCTGAAGCATATTAGGATTCACGACCTTCTTCAAATACTACTCTAACCATTTGGCTCCTAAGAGTGAAAAGAGTACTCCACTCTTGTCTCTAAGGAAGGAACTTCACAAGGTCAAGTGTTCTGAATGTTTTGCTGGTGGGCTCTGGAGAACACACATGCTCAGGAGATGGCATGCAAGGCACAACTGGACCTGAATGACCTAGAGTTTTAGATTCTATTGTTTGAAAACAATCCAGGGAAGGAAAAATGTGCCTTAGAATCAAAATTCAGTGTCTTACAGTCACTGAGAATAATTGCTGAAAATACAGAAATTCAAAAACGTGCTGAAATGGTTTCTTGAAAAATAATTAACCTCTATCTGAAGAAATGAATAATAATGCCTTCTACAAAAGATGCTCTGAGGACCAAAATGCAATCAGGCATGTACAGAAAACTTCAAACTATGAATCACTAGGCAGTATAAATTACCTTAAAATGGACATTTGCTAGGCAATTTAGTATGACGGTTTTTTTGGTTTTGTTTTTTATGACTTTCTGTTTTTCAAACTTAAGAGTAGAATTAAACTCTAAAGCTTCTTTTCTATAAACTGTTTTTCTACCATTTTAAAAAGTAAATCTATTGTTAAAATCCTTTGTTTTCTATCAATACAAGCATTTTGTTAAGCTACTGGTGATAAAAATTTTTTTGCTTGTATACCAAAATTGTCACTTCTCAAAATCACCTCAACTCATTTTTTTACATTTGACATGCTAATACATCACATGCTTTGTTATTAATTTTTATATATATATATATTTAAATTAATTAAAATTGTTTCAAGTGTTCAGTATCATAGAAGGCACTTATGATCTTCACTCAACCTTTCAACTTTAATAAAAATATTAAATTAATTTACTTAAAATTGTTAGATTTAATAAGACCTATAATTTCTGCATATTCTACAAACTTTCTTATAAAATTTCTTAATGTAACAAATTTTACATTCCAAATATTATTCAGATCAGTGTTACTTCATTAATGACTGGTAACTTGGTCAGTTTATAACAAGCTTAGAATGATGTGGACAAAATTAGACAGTTAAAATGAAAGTAATAATTGGAGCTGTCTTCAATATTTAAACAATAGGCTGGTAACTTAATTTCAGTCACTATGTGACCTCAGCACCCTCCCCACCAGGAAAGGCCAAAGGCAAGATGCTGGGATCTACAACTGTTTTTGAAGCCTGAAGGAAATTCAATAGGTAATCTTCAAAGATATTTTCTTCTTGGTGCACTAGACTCTGGGCAGATTTTCTGGGAAAATACCAATCAGACTCTTCAATTGCCTTTTGCAAAAATGAAATAATCTTTTATTATCACTTTTATATTATTATCAATAAAACATTAAGGCACAGAATTAAATCTTATTTTAGTAAAGATTTGCCTACCCCAAATTCATAAAACATTATCTGGTGACAGCTTTGAATCCAATCTATAAGGTTAATATCTACCAGGGAAAAAAAGAAAAGTGTGTTAATAGAACCAATTCTGCTTCCTTGGGGCATGATCATGAAATTTCATCTCTAAAATTGGTAGCTACAGATTGCTTTTGATAGGATTCTGGTTTGGCAAATAAAAATATAGATTGTCCATTTAAAATTGAATTTCAGATAAATAACAATTATTTTTAGTTTAGTGTAATATTAATTGAACCAATATTTTGTATGTACTTATACCATTTTCTTCTGAATTTAAATTAAACTAAGTATCCTGTATCTCATCTGTTCACCTGAGTTTTGTTATTCTCAATTTCTTATATGTTATTTCAAGGATAAGGTAATGATATACTTACTCTGGGAAAAAAAAACAAAAACAAAACAAAACAAAAAACAAAACCTTTGCCTCAACTTAGTCTTCATGTGCAGAAAGCAGCCATGTGACAAAGATGAAAAGTCTCAAGCAGGCTACAAAAGCCAAATTTGCTTGACAAAAATAAAAACCAGCAAACATACTGCCCACCCCCACCCCTGGAGAAGGGAACCTGTACATTATTTCAAGCATTTAGAGGCCTTTTATGAAAAGGATATGTTTGGCTTTGTTGTTGTTGTTTTGCTTCTTTAGACTGACAAAGCAAACCATTCCACCAAAAGGGTAAATCATGCCTGAAACTGGTTCTAACTGGGAATCCAATAAAAAAGTCTGGTGCTATGGCTGGCACTACATCCTCTTTTATATACTCATAATTTCCATAGAGTCCTAAGATATCTGCCAGTACCTCCATCTGCAGGTAAATGGATGGAGTTGGAGAATATTATGCTAAGCGAAGTTAGCCATTTCCCCAAAACCAAATGCTGAATGTTTTCTCTGATTTAAGGAGGTTGATTCATAGTGGGACAGGGAGAGGGTGCATGGGAGGAATAGAAAAACTCTAGATAGGGCAGAGGGGTGGGAGTGGAAAACAGGGGGCAGGGGGTTAGAAATGATGGTGGAATGTGATGGACATTATTATCCAAAGCACATGTATAAAGACATGAATTGGTGTCAATATACTTTGTATACAACCAGAGATATGAAAAATTGTGCTCTATATGTGTAATATGAATTGTAATGCATTCCGCTGTCTTATATAAATAAAAAAATAATAAAAAGATACCTGCCAATACCTCCAGGTATGTCTACTTCAGGATATGCCTCTGAACTACGCAAATAGAAAAGAAAATTAATATAACCAAAAAACCCTAATTGACATATACTTTCAAAGATGTTATTGATAGGACATAAAAGAACAATATGCAAATGTACAGTATTTATGTAACATTGTCAAAAATTTTCCAAAAAAAAAAAAGATTCTCCACATCCACTAAGGGTATGGACATATCAAAATTATCTTAGGATGATTTGAGAATACTAAAAATATCATAGGATATAGCACCTTGAAATAGCTGTATGTGCCATAGATCCAACCTGAAAGCTTAGGTAAACACAATTTTTGGTTTTGTCAAATTGAAAGAGAATTTTCAGATCTCTTAAGACCAAGAATTCATTCCTCTTTGAGAGCATTATGTATGCATATATTATATCATAAAGTACATTAGTGTATGCATGTATGTATGAGCATGTGTATATTTTTGCACACATTATACTATATTCTATCACTACAAATATGTTGACCTTTTTCCTTATAAACTATTTTCTTAAAGATAGGGGAGACAGATAATGATGAAATAAGAGACACAATGAAAGAAGTTGTGTGCTCTTAGGGAGCAGAGGATAAAACAGTCATCTCCACCTAAGGAGTGAGAAAAGTTAAACACAGCCCAGCACAATCCTGAGGCATGGGGTGGTGGTAGTTCCAAGTGGGGTGGGGTAGAAGCCTAGAAGAGGAGATAGAGCATTCCAGAAGGAACAGGGGGCTGCTCAGTATGTACCAGAAATTCCTTTTAATCTTTTTCAGAATGAAGTTGTCCAGAAATAATCACCCATTGATCTTCTTTAGACTCAATAGTAACTTTCTATGTTGATAAACATCAGATTGTTATCATTAGACATGCTCAGGTTTCTATTTGCAGTAGCTAAACATTCACACATAAAGTCTTTATGAATTAAATATTCCTAGATCCAGTGATTGCTTTTTCCCTCATTTTCTACCAAGTACATTAATGGAAAATGCCAGAATTATAGAACTATAGGTGAACTATACTTTGGGCTGGTATCCATTCCACCACCTCTGCTGTCCTAGAAATAGCACTTGCTCCCTCTCCCTCTCCTTCTCTCTCTCTCCCTCTCCCTCTCTCTCTCTCTCCCTCTCTCCCTTTCCCTCTCTCTCCTTTTCCCTCTCTCACTTTCCCTCACTCCTCTTCCCCCCACCTCTGTCTCTCTTTCTCTTTCTTACTCTCTCTCTTTCTCTCTCCTCCATTTCTTTCTCACATATCAACAAAACGGTGAGGGGGGGATGAAGAACATACGTTTCTTTGATAGAAAACAAAAATTGGGGGGGGATTGTAAGTTACCCAAAAAAGTCTCACCATTTTGCAAAAAGCATGGACCATCTTAATTTCTGTTTCCAAATATCAACTACTTCTCCTTGCAGTTTTGTTATTTTAATCCTATTATGTATAAGGTACCCATGGGCACGTGTGCACTTTCAAACACTATATAAAAATTCTTCTTTTAAATATTGTAAGTAGCCTAATAAATAATAACCTTGTGCTTTCTAAGATGGAATAAAGGTAAGTTCTGCTTTAGTTAGTTTTCTACTTACTGACTGGAATTTAGTCCTTCTTAAGACCAATAATATTCTCACTTTTTAAAAAGCTGTGTAAGTAACTTTTGTGTGCTAGAATATGTTAAACAACCTTCATGAGAAGCACTATGAAATCAATATAAACCTAATTTGTGTATATACCAGAAATAAGTAAATAATCCATTTGTGTAAGTGATAACATTTATGCTTCATTTTTAATTTTTAAAATTTTGAAAGAATTTTACATTCACAAATAATTGCAAAGACAATGAGGGAGATCCTGTGTGACTTTCACCCAGTTTTCCAAGGGATTTCATTTTACATGACTGTATTGCACTCCCCAAGCAGGAAGTTGACATTAGTACAGTGTATGCTTATGATTCTCTGCTGTCTTTTATCACATGGGGAATCTATTGCCACCAACTAGAAGAAACTAGAGGAGGAACAAAGATTTCCATTGTGCTTGCCCCATACAGACAAGTCCTTTCACCACCTCCCATGACAACTACTGATGTGCTTCCAAACCCTGTCATTCTCATTGCAAGGTCACAGAGCAGAACCATGCCAGGTGTGACCTTTGAGACTGGCTTTGTTCACTCAGCATTGCGTCCATGAGAACCATTCCAGTTCTTGAATCTTCCAGGAGCTTGTTTCTTTGTTCTGTCCTGTTTTGTGTCTTGCTGGGTAGCATTGCATACCATAGGAATGCCACAATCAGTTTAGCCCACTGAGGGATATTTTGGTGTTTCCAGGTTGGGACCATTAAAAATGAAATGTTATGGGCAACTATATGCATATTATCTTGCAGACATAAGTTTTGATTTCTCTGAATGAATTTGGTTTTGCTTTTGATGAAGTTCCACTGGTGGATTTATTTTTTTATGGCCTCATGAATTTGGACTCATATCTAGAAACACTTCAACAAGCCCTAGAGCCTGAAAATGTTCTCTTATGGTATTTTCTAAACTTTGATAATCAATTTGAGTTAAGCTTATGTATGAAAAGTTCTAGGGGAAAAGAGAAATTTGTGTTTCAAACAGAGTACTTCCATGTAAGCATTTCTGACAAATTACCTACAGTTTTAGGGCAAAGAAACATATATCTCCAAGTTCCATGAATTCGTTTTGATTATTTGTCTCATTATCAATGAATGTTCTGTAATAAGGAATTTCATATTTCTAATTTTATATTCCTGGTCTCAAGAAACAGAGTCCTGCCCCCAGGTCCCCATCACACCACACCATGTGAGCACTTAATCTTGGTCTCTCTGCCCATGGAGGGAGAGACGCTGGTTACATGTGAATATGGAAGTCCACTGTGGTCCATCTGTGAGAGCAAACTGCCAGGAAGAGGTGACACCGCTATGCTAGGCTAGTGAGTGGAAACTTTGAAACTTAAAGAAGGGCAATAAAAGACAAGTATGTTGTTCTATGAGGTCTTCCTCCACAAGGATGACTGAAATGGTCAAAAGCAGAGTTATAGAAGGGCCTCTACTCTAACTCTGTAGACAGGTCACCAGTCCAAAGGACTCATCCAGGGATAATTCAATCCTGGGTAGCTCCTTTGGTGGTGAAATCAGGGGAAGGCAATGGCTCTGCTACTACCTGATTTGGGTCATCAACTCAATAGCAAGGATCCCAAGGAAAAAAATTTCCCACTCATTTAGCATCTCGGTAGTTAAATTTTAAACTAAATTTATTGAGGCATAATTTCCATAAATAAGATGCATCCATTTCCAGTATATAGATGGATGAGTTCTTGAAACTGTGTATATCCTCATAAATAACGTTACAATGAAGGTGTTGAATATAGTCCATTTTTGCCATAACTCAAACTCTCAAAATTGGGATTTTAATGTGAATTTCAGAACAGAACAGGCCAGCATAGTTAGTGGGAAATTTCAAATGCTTTAGAAATAGTTTCCAAACATCTGCCCTTTCCTGGTCCATTTGCTTGGTGCTAGAGAGGCAAAGATGAAAGGCTAATAACCCTTGACCTTACAGTTTAATAGGAGTTTACATATCATGAGTTTGGGGTAGAGTCAGTAAGGATTTGAACCTGTGTAACTTTTGGATGGAAGGGATGCTGGGTTGCACAGAGAAGCAATAAAGAATAACACTGATCATGGGTAGGGCATTAGCATTCTCCAACACACAGCCATTTCCCTCTGCCATGTCAGAATCTGCTAGGGGGAAGTGAACATCACTCCTACTGAAGTCCTCTCTCCCCTGATCCTGGAAGCCATGTGAGTACCCAGAGACTTAAGGATATCTTTGATCAGGCAAAGTTGCACACATACAGTACAAAACAAATGGCACACACATAATTTATAATCTTCTATTTTTCAAACGTCAAGTGGTTACATGTGCCCTGAGAGAGCAGGTGGGGAGCGACCATTAGACAGGCTTTAGTTCTACAGGAATCTCTCAGATAAGTCTTGAGCACTGGAGCCTGGCCAAAAGATTCCATGAGATGGTTGCAGGACCTGAGGGCTTCTCTGTGCTTCCTATCCACCTTTGTCTTTTAGTCTCTGGATTTTAAACAAGTTGACTTCCTCTATGGCAGGAGACAGGCTACAACTTCATCAAACCCATTTTATCTTCTTCCCAGGCATGAATTTGCACTCCATTCCCTGAGTTTCTGCACAGTTGGGCGTTATGGCCATGTGACTGAGTTTGAAGTGCATCTCTTTTAGGATGGACCCATGTAAACTCTTCAGGTATGATTTTACCTCTTACAATCCTAATCAAGATAGCCATGTTGATCATGGAAGCCACTGTAGAGGATGGCATAGACATTGGGGAAAGGAATCAGGATCCCTAATTTATTGTTTTGAAAAGAGTCATCAGCTTGGATACAACATTTTAAGTGATGAAGAACAATTCTCTCTCATGTTTGTGCCATGATATATTTAGTTGCTTTTTTTTTTAGCAGCAATTGCCATAAATAAAAATCTCCTAATTTATATTAATAATATGATTAATAAGAGAGAAATGATGATTTGAACTTTAAAAACATATTTTTAATCCATTTTAGGTCCACCAAAGAAAACAAATACTCAGTAAGAAATCAAATATATAGAATATTCTTAGAAGTTACATTTAATCAATGTACATTTTTTCAAGGCATGGGAAATTAGGTATGTGTTTCTATTCTGATATCCAATGTGCTTTGACAAAAATTGACCTCTGTGAGTACTGTATCCTTACCTATAGTTTAGATCAATACAAATTCTTTGAAAATGCAAAGCACAGCCAACATCTGATCCTCCAGCAAAACTGGGAGGGTAGCATCTCCTCCACTTTAAAGAAATTTAAGGTTGGCATAATCTATTCTTTCCCATGAATAAATTCACCTATGTTCCTAGTCCCTCTGAAGCATTACAGTACCTTCCTCAGTTACCCTTTGTAGCATAACTAATGATACTTCCTGGATTAGGATTATGTTTAGTAACTAAGAAGAAAAGAATCTTGTGTCCAAAAAAATACCACTGAATAATTATTGTCATGCTTAATGATAGTTATTGTTTACTTCATCATGAAACTTGTTAGGATAATTAATTCTCAAGTGATCATTGTTAACAAATAATGAAAGCCTCTATTCACATTTCACTTTGACTCTTTCTCAGATGTTGCTTTCTGTTTAGAAATTTCTCTAAGATCTCCTGATAATTCACACTTGGAGATAATTGAATATGTGACATTTTGAAGGGAAGCTGCTGATTTCTGATGGAGTAGATAAATAAGAAGTTATTAAATAAAATGAACAGTTGGTTCAAAGTCACTGCAAAAAAGGGCATACATTTTCAGGGTCATTACTCCTCACAAAATATTTAAGACATCATAATTAATTTAAATTTTCCTTTAGGCAATCGATTTCCTGATGTTTCCAATTTTGTTTTGCAGCAGAGAGCAACAGTGTGAATACATAAGAGTGTATTACAGTTTTCTTCTATTTACTATTTTTTAGTAAATATTTCTAAAATATAGAAATCCCAAAATGAAAATATGCATCTGATTATAAGATTAACATTTTGAATCACTTAGGCAGTCAGTAAACAAATACCACTCCATTTTTTTTAGAAATTTAAATACCATATTTACTAGTGAGATGTGTGCACACATTTGGAAATATGTATATATATATATATATATATATATGTATATATATATATATACACATATATATTCCATTTATGTATATTTATATATATGGAATAAATATATTTATTCTAAAAATATATTTTTATTTTATTTTGCTTATTATTTTTAGTACTAGGGACTGAATCAAGCTGTGCTTCGCCACTGAGTTACATCTCAAGCCCTTAGTATTTTTCAGCTGGAGGCAAGATCTAGCTAACTTGCTGAGTCTGGTCTGGAAATTGTGATCTTCTTGCCTCAGCTTGTCAAGTTGCTAGGATTATGGGCATGCACCAATGCTCCTGGTTTAAAAATATATTTTTAAAAATATTTTAAAATACATGATGACCTGTTTTTTTCCAATTCTTTAAAAAATGTATAACTTTTTGAAAATATATACAAACCATGGTGCATAGCTTTAATATATTATTGTTATTGGTGTGACATTTAACAATCAAAGAAGTATGACTGCCCAGAGCTCACCATCCACAGGGAACCCAAGCCATGGGAAGGGCCCTGTAGCCAGAATTGCCCCTTGGATAGATTAGAGGCCCATGGCCAGTGAGATGTCAGATCTGTGCCTAAGAGACCTTCCTGCCCTCACTCTGCTCTGATCATCAAAGGCCTTTCCTGCTTACTCTGAGCTTGAGTCCACATGCTGAATAACAGAAACAACCAGAACCCATCCTGCTGCAGAAAGGGAATAGACTTTTTAAAAGCCAGAATAATTTCTGGAATACTTGGTAATTGAGAAACAGCTGATCCTTTCTCATATCTTGAAGTCAGTTTGTTATGTTTCAGATCTTGTAATTACCCTAAATGTATTATTGCTCTTCTCTAGAAATTGGCAGCACAATTACTTAGGCTAATTGAACTGAAATGATGAAAGTCCAGCGCTGGTCTAAACACATACCATAGAGTAGAAATTTAATGAAAGATGGATTAAAAATTGAAGCTGTATATAACATTTTCTCCATTTTTGCTGCTAATTTCCTAACCCATGACACTATTTCACCTTTTGTTTTGTTTTCTTTTGCTTTTCCTCCAACAACTGAGTGTACTCCAGAGCCTTGAGGCTTGCTATTCTTATTGAATGGAAAGTTCAGAAACCAGGTACTGTGTAGTTTCTCTCTTAATTAGGGAATTGGTTCTTTGACAACTCTACAAGACATAGCATTCCCCATCCCCATTATTCTATGCCCTTGTATCCTACTGTATTTTTCTTCATAGAATTTATTGACATTTGACATACTCTTGCAGTTTTTTTTACATTCACTTGTTAGTGTTCTCTGTGACAAAAGAGATAGTTTTAACCACTTACACCATCACAGTCAAGAAAGATACACTTACTTTGTGATGATTCTAGAAGGTCAAACTGTCCTTGGCATGTTACTGGGGAAAGTATCTATTGAATCAACAAATGAAAAGTTCTACCTGATGTATACTATTGAGGTTAATGGAAAATACATTTAAAGAAAAGTGCACAGCTAAATTATGGAAGATGTAAATTTTAAGAGAAAACTTGTACCTTGGTGCAACAGGAAATGGATGATTGTTACAGAATGCTTAAGCAAAGATATAAATAGGGATATTTGGTTTCACCTTTGTATGTACAGTGGATTCAGGTAGAACCTCGGGTCAGAGAAGGACATCATCTAGAAAGAATTGCAGTAATAATGGTGTGTTAAAATGAAAAGTTGCCTGGTACAAATAGAACTGGCATAAAATATATAATTTGGCATATAAGATGGTAGAGGAGCTGAAGTAAAAAAAAATAAATAAACAAACCTACAGTTTTTAAGTGAGAAAGTCTAGCAATATCATTGATAAAGACACAGGAGGACATGAAACTAAATTAGAGCTTGCAAATATTTATTTATTTATGATACCAGGGATTGATTGAACCCAGAAGGATTAACGACTAAAAAACAACCTCAGCCCTCTTTATTTCTGTATTTTTAATTTTGAGACAGGGTCTCTTTAAGTTACTTAGAGTTGCTGAGGCTGGCTTTGAACTTGCTGTCATCTGCCTTGTCCTCCTGAGCCACTGGAATACAGGTGTGCAAATGTAAATTTAAAAGGTGTGCTCCCCGAATTTAAAAATGACTAAGACATATATTCACACTCAAGGAAATACTAGGCAGAGATCTGTATGTGCAACCAGCCTCAGTATATGGCAGAAAAGAACATAATTAAAAGGGAAAGGAGAAAATAAACACTTGACATGCCCAATTTTGGACACATAATGTGTTTCTTTTTTGGAACATGATGGGTTGCACGAAGGTCTTTTAAAAAATGCTCTGCCAATTCTGTCAAGGTGAAAACATATTATTCCTATAAGTGAAAAGCAAATCAAACCACAATAGGGTTATCACCCCAAACCTGTTAAGATGCTTGTTTTCAAAGTCAAGATATTACAAATGTAAATGAGGATGTAACTAGAAGGGAACCTTGGCCCAAGCTGACAGGAATGTGAATTGGTACTTCCAGTATAGAGAACAGTTTTAAAATTTCCTCACAAAATTAAACATAAAATTATCATATGGCCTCGCAATCCCATTTTTGGGTTTCAAGCCAAAGGAAATAAATTCATATCGCCAAGAAATATTTTCATTCCCAAGTTCATTGCAGCATATACTCATAAAAACCAAGAGATAAACACAACTAATGGCTCATTCACCGATGAATGGGTAAAGAAAATGTGGTCAGTGCACAATGGAATGTTATTCACCACCCAAAGAAGGAAAACTTGACCTTTGCAACAGCATGAATGAGTCCTAGGGAACATACTGGTGAGTGAAAAATGCTAGTCATAGAAAGACAAATACTACATGGTATCCCCAAGATGTGGGCTCTAAAAATAAGTTGAACTCATATGTGATAGAAACTAACATGGTCATGATGAGAAATTGGGAGTTGAGGGGAAGGTGGAGATACTGATGACAGAGTATAAGTTTCAATTATAAGATGAATAAATTCTGAAGACCATATATATCATAGTGCATACAAACAAAATCATCCTCTCAAATTTTGCTAAGAGAGTACCTCTAATATGTTCTAACCATAAAAACATACAAAATTATCCTCTCAAATTTTGCTAAGAGAATACCTCTGATATGTTCTAACCATAAAAAAATAAATGCCAACTGTGTGACTTCATGGATACATTAACTAACTTGTGGTAATATTTTTATTATCTCTAAGTATATCAACATATCACTTGGTATACTCAAAACGTTTTTTCTATCATAGCTCAGTAAAGCAGAGAGGAAAAGAAAAGCAAGCATTAGATGTGTTGAAGATATAGTTTAGACTAAGAACAGTTCTTCCTGCACTCCCTGTGGTGGCTGCAGGTTAGAGAGAAGTCTCCTATTGATAGTTACCACACCACTGTAGTAGGCCTTCTTCTACTAACATCAAGATCTCCACCTTTCTTTACATTAACCTTTCTAATATCCTGCGTATCAGTGCAGCAGTCTTGAATCTTAAGTCCTGCCCAATTTATTTCATGAGATGAAGCTCTTAATCTTTTCACTTAAGCCAGGGCACACTTAATATTCTTTTTGCTTCCATATCAAAAGTTCACTTTAGTTAAGAGGCCATTAATTCATTCCTTTTTATTACAAAAGCCACTGAGGATTAAGCTAGTTTAAAATTATGCAACCATAAAAATTGACCTTCAAAATGCATTGAACATTTATAGTCTCTTCATTTGTTGATAAGCAATGAAAATATGAATGGACTTCTTACTAGATAACTATACTTCAGACATGGGGCTTTCCTAAAAAATTAATTTGATTTGAAGTAACTCAGAAGTTACATTGTTTCATAGTTGTGCAATTATACAGAATGAATAGAAGAAAATTTGTATTTATCAAAGTTTCATTGTTTTGTGCAATTAGATGCACAATTGCTTTGGATTCTTAAGTGGTGCCTTCTACCATCTACCTGATGTGAATATTTTCAAAATCAGTGTTTAGCTAACATAGTCACTCCATGTATACAAAAGGGTTTGTAGCTTATTGTCAATGTTACCCTCTATTATTGGACTAGCTCAGATTACCCTGAAGTGGAGATTTTAGGTATCCTGAACTCAGATGAATGGAACCAAGGAGTCCTATAAATAGTAAATGCATTTGTTTCCTCCAAATACCCTTGAAGAATTAAGTATAGGGAAGATGGGAATATCTCCCCTGGTCCCTTCATCCCAGTGAGGTTTTGCTGTCTTTAATATTACTGCGTCAAATTTCAGTATTCACATAAGTGGCATCACAGTTGTGCCTATTGCTCATGGAGTCGTTCCATTTCTATTCTGTTAGCTGGAGGAAAGTGATATAGCACACTCCCTGTAGGCACAGCCTAGACAAGATTTTATTCTATGTGCTTGACATGTAAATAAGAATATGATCAATGGAGTGTAACTTCCCTCCTGTAAGAAACCTGGACAGCCAACAGGCATCAGGTACCCAGAGGTGGAGACTTACTTTTTACTTTCGGATGACACGCTTTGTATCAAGCTGGTTCAATCATGAAGCGGATAAAAATAAAATAGTTTTGTAACTTGGCTGCAAGCTGTGTTGTTTAGGCTGTCATAAGTTAAATATATTAAAAAAATCATCACTCTTTTAATCCATGGGGCTTTTACTATTTGTGACAAAGGTTTGATATGCATAGGCACTTGCTCTGCACACTTTAATAGCTCCTTGTGGCTATAATATGTCACCAACATATACAAAACAGTACATGGGGTAATATATGATGAAATCCCTCAGTTTATAACACCAAGGATAATACCAAGAGGCACATGACAGTCTTGTCCTACATGGATTGAAGGCAGTTTGAATTAACTTGCTATCAGCAGATGACACCCACTGTCAGGCAACTGATGCCTTTCCGCTCTGATGAGAAACAGAGATAGGAGCACTCAGGGAATCTATATGCAAGGCTGGCTACAGAACTTTGAAATAGATTGCATTAATTCTCTTTGAGGACTTTAAGAAAACACACAGAAACATTAGTTGGTTGATTTTCTGAATCCTATGTGTGCAAATGTGTGAAAAACTACTGCATATTTTCTTCTGTTGGTGTCTTTTAAAATATGTGTTACTCTTCATTGTCAGGTAGGCATGTGTGCGTGTGCCAGGGTGAGTGTGCGTGCCCATGATCTTTAATGAAACAGAATTTTGAGAACAGAGAAGTGAGACTGTTTGTACAATCTGTCCCATCTGAGTCTGGCCTTCAGCACTCAATTATATAACTTGTAGACCATCATTAATTTAGGTCTTAAAACCATTTAGCCAGAATATAAGCTCCAGAGAGGTTAATCAACACACACATAAAAAATAATGTCATGAATTTTTGAGCATTTCTTTTGAAGATTGATAAAGAAGTCTCCATCCTGTGGCTTGATGCATACTAAGACAACATCTTAAAAAATGTCTCATATTTTCATATCAAGTAGTGCTTGACCTTGAAGTTGGTTATTATTACCTGAGCTATATTCATGTAATGTGTATTGCTTGTCCCAATATACAAATTTTAGAGACTTTTATTAATAATGTGTCTGAGAAATTGAGATGGAAAGATGGTAGAAGGAAATAGGGAAGGCCCATCATGTGCTGTCCTACCTGGGGATCACCTCCATACTTATGTGCCTTTGTTGGGGGGAATGAAGGGTGTCTGTGACCCTTCCCTCACTGTCTCAAGTGAAATTCTAAATAGGAATTATAAAGAAAGCTATAACAATAATTATAAAACAGGAAAAGGGAAAGGCGATATTCAGTAATATTGATAGGTGGGTTTGATCTTCGAGGTGTTCTTTGCCAGAAAAGTAAATATGAGTCTAGCATATTTAGTATATTTTCCTTAAATTTACAGAGACAAGCATTTTGACCTTTTGGTTACTTTTAATATTGTACATTTTAGGACACTTATCATTTAACTTAGTTAAATTCACCAAGATTTTTTTTTCTATTTTCAAATTATGTTGAATATCTTTCAAATGCATTAAAAGTATTTTGCCATTTTTTGTTAATGCTGGTCTATGGATGTTACTTCTTGTTTTATTATGCTAAGTTGCACATTAGTTCCTAGTTTTTTTTTTTTCCCTAGGTTGGTTTGTTTGTTTTTGAGCCAACAAATATATTTATACATACTTAATATGATTACCATTCCAAATGTTTTTGTGTCTCTATCTATTGCAATGTGCTAATTTGGTGAAAAATAAAGTGAAATAACCATTTCAAAAGTTCATCGTATCTTAAGAGAAGGGAAATATTTACTTATAGAAAACAGCAAAGCAGTTAAAAACAGGCGTGTAAATGATTCAATTGTAATCAAGGAGTCCAGGCTGGGAGAGGCTAGGGATATCATACATGAAGGAGCCAGACCATAGGGCATCAGGTACACAGAGGCAGAGTCTTGCCTGCCATCTAAGTATTCCTACTATGTTTATAGAATAAAACACTGAGCACTTCTGATTTCAGCTGAAGCAGGAGACCTTAGGGGACCTTTTTCTGAAGGTGGGTTGGAGTCACAGGACAAAACCATTAGTGATGTGTGTTTCTGTTCATGTACCCTCAGGGTCTGGCCTGCAGTAATACACACTGGTTATAATGCCCCCTTATAACATTCTGCTCAGGTTTCAGAAAATAAGACATATCAGGTCAAGCTCTGTTCTTTTTCTATAGGTATTTTAAATTCAAGTAATCCCTAAAATGGCAAAGCAGGAAGTTGCTTTATGTCTTCTGAAAATTAATTTGCCAAAGCACATGCCTTATTAGAAATACTTTAGGCAAAATGGTAACACAATAAATGCCTGAGCCCAAGGGAGGCTGAGGAGGAGACTAGGAATAGCTTTGCCTCATAGCAAAGTTAAACTTCATTAACTTCATGATTCACTTAGGGTTGAGGGATATATGGAAAAATACCAGGTCAAGAAGTGACGGCTTCATTACAAAGTGAGGAATTTTGTATTTGTAAGATTCTGGTTATCTTCAGTAGCTTTCAAATTCATGAATAGGTAAAAGATTCCTTTGGGCTTATCTTTACAAAAATCTACTTTAATGTCTTCTAAGAAATATGCTTAGATTACAGTTTCTCTTCAAGGGGGCAATATCTCCCCTCCGGATGATGTTGTTTATGAATCTATCATGGATGCACACTGGGTTGATATTTTGAGATATACTATTAATGGATCCACTTGTACTATTTATAGATATAAGGATGCTTAGCAGGAAAGCACACTGACAGCTTTATTTTTTTTTTTTTGGTTTGATTTTGTCATTTTCATGCACATATAGCAAGGGCCATTCTTCCACGTTGTCATGTTCACTGCTACAATCTGTACCACAGCCTCTCTTTGGTCAGCGTTATACTCTGAGTCTTTTGATCTCAAGGATAAAGATATTGCAGAACACCAAGAGACAGAGCTCAAAAGATTTCACTCCCCTTTTCTCTATGAATTACTATCACAGATACTAGGCAGGAGTTTGTCAAAGAACCTCTCAATAAACCACAATTAATGAAAAGAAATAAAAAAGCATTCTTAATGATCCATTTAGACATTCATGATGACATGCAACTGGATTCTGCCTCCTTGTTCAAGAGGCTATTCTGATATTTTTCCCATTCATTTCCCACAGAAGGACGAGGTCTTCCAGAGCCCTTCTTAGAACTTCAGGTCACACATAGGGGATTTTTTGAAAGTCTCTCAGATGTGCAGAAATATGTATGGTTAGATGGCATATCACAGTTCTTAATCTCTAAATCCCCCCAAATTCTGATGCTGCTGTATTATTTGCCACATTAGAGAGATCAGAACAAACATTTTGCAAGAAAACACTGGAGTTGGCTCGTTTCCATCATTTTCAGTGCTCATCAAAACATATTTATATCTAGTTCACACTCCTTAGGAATATTACCTGATACACTATCCACTGGAATGAGATTTTCTATGGCACTACTTAAAGACCCTCCTGTAGTCGGTGCCCTCTGATCATTTCTTGTCTTCCCACGGGGTCCCTGTTTTCTCCCTCCATTGTACTCTCACCTACTGATTCAACAAATACCAAGTGAAGCCCTGCTGAGTGCCAGTTACTGCCAAGGCCACTGGGAGCAAAAGGAAGAGTGCACTGTCAATCTTACTCAGAGGAACATGACGAACTCCCTGAAAATAAAAGAGGATCCAGTAGATTTCCCAAATTCACATTTGTTATTCCATTTGGATACTACACCCATGGATGGTAGGTACTCTGGTTTGGGAGAAAAATCCTCCCTCAATATTTGGATAACTGATATTTCCAATGGAAACACTGCATTTCTAAAATCATGAAATGTCTCTAAACATCCTGCACATCTCTAATACGCCAGCTGAGGTCCTACCAACACTGACATGTTAGATTTAGCTACGGGGTGGCTTGCTAAAACTTGGAAAGGAAAATTTTCTACTATGAAGGAAGCCAGGTGGTTCATTTGATAGTACAGATGTTGCCCTGTACATCTCTATTGGCCAAATCAAAAGCTGGATGCTGCCACAGGACATTGTGTTGGACTACAAAAAAGAAAAAAAAAAACTGGTGACCCAAACACATAAATATTTTAAGTAGCTATCAATGACAAGTCCTAAAATATGAGTAATTTGGATGCCACTTGCATTGTAGCTATCAATACTGACTGACCTTAAGCAATGTAAGAAGTGAGGTTTTCCTCTTTCCTCCAGATCACACCATCTTAGTCGCATGGCTTTCCCTTATTCCCATGTGTCCCTATCATCCTGAAGTCTCAGAGGTCTATTAACTTTGCTGAAATAATAGAATTACTTTCTCTGGATATTTTCACATATTAAAATGGCATTTCTGAAAATCAAATCTTTTATATTACAAAAGAAAGGGTTAGAAAGGAGAATTTTATACCAAAAAAATGAACCAACTGTATCAGTCAGCTTTTCATTACTATAACTAAATACCTGAACAGTGTACTTATGAAGAGAAAGAGGTTTAGTTAGTTCACAGTGTTGAGGTTTTGCTGTCTAAGATAAGGTGGTCCTGTTTGATGGGACTCTGGTGAGTAAAGCAGGTGGTGTCATATCATGGCCATGCATAGGAGCAAGCAGTCACATCTCAAACAAGATCAGAGAGAAAGAGGATGAGTAGAGCCAGCTTTGCTCTTTCTATAACAACCTTCTCTTGAGAACTTCCAAAGTGGTCACATGAGAAATACCTCAAGTCTCAACAACCTAAGGCTCTTCCATTATGCTCCCCATGTCCCCCCTCCACACACACACACACACAAAAGTCCCATTATCTCCCAACAGCACCTACCACTCTAGAGATCAAGAGTTGGACCACAATGAACCTTGGGGGGACACTCTGGCCACACCTGTACCTAGCACCCACGCATCCCACCAGAGACTGCTATACGCATTCTAGATATGTTTTAGCCTTGCTTTGTTTTCAGAGGTAGAAAATACTCTCTTCTAGATGTTTTAAGCCTGCACACCTTGGTGAATCCATTTGTGTGTGAGCTATGTGTAGAAGAGGGTCTCTCTTAAGGACTTGACATAAAGATAAAGATGGATAAATATGGTTCTGTGATATCACACCCTGTCTTGGAGAAGCATCAGAGTGAGGCATTCAAGTTCAATGCCTCCAGAACATGGTTGCCTGGTCCTAGCACTACCACCACTAGACCCATGACTGGGCAAATTTACCTTTGTGTTCCAGATTCCTAAAATGTAAAATGAAATGACAGAATATGTGCATATATACATAATGTAAAGTAAGATATAGACATTTACATGTGAACAGGTTGTATATACTCATATATAAATAATAACATAATATTTCTCTCTGTAAATTTTAAGATCAGGTAGCCTCATGTATTACCAAATGGGTAACAAAAAATTTATACACTCTCTGTTTCTGCCTCACCCTGACTCTATGTTTCACCATCCTAATCATTTCCTCCACATTTTCTTTCTTGAAACAAGACAAGCTTTTCTTCTTTTCTGAATTCCCACAGTTTCCACATGATGTTTGTTCTCTAAACCGAGAGCATTTAAAATCAGGAAAGAAGGCATTAAAATAACCTAAAAGCTTATTCTGAATATTGAGTAACACCTCTGTTTTCATTTCATAGATGAAAAGGTGCAGCAGGTGTGTAGTGACTTTTGGAATTTTATATTAGTTTTAAATTTTAATTGGTATGTGTCCCACATTGTTGACCAGCATATTGACAGTGAGGCTGCAGGGCAGTGTTGCTAGCATGAAATGAGAGTGTCTCTAAGGACAAGACTGCTCTGAGATGAGAGCTCATGGCTTCAACATTTTAAAAGATCTATCAACACTTTAATATGTTTGTTTTAATATGAAAAATGCAATTAACATAGGACAATATGTAAAGCAAGAATCTGTCTTGCTACCCATTTCATAACACGGTAATTACCTTTTTATACAAAGGATTATGATAAAAATGTTAAATTTTTCTTTTTTTTTTCTTTCTTTTTTAAAGAAAACACCTCAAAAGCCAACATTATGTTGTTTTGAATTCATCCACTATGTTCTCTTGCCTGGAGGAAAGAAAGATGACATGTGCACCCTCCTGACTGGAACTTCTGGAAAGTCCATCAACCGATATGACATCACCAGGAACCGCATGGCATGTTTGGGTCTAACACCGAAAAACCAAATAAGAATCATTTAGTTGTAAATTTGTTGAGGAAAATGGAGAAATTTAGAGTCCTCCATGGAAACTGAATAGCTTAATTTTATTTTTGGCACTTTGGGAAGAAATCTGTACTTTCCAGATCATGTGATAAATGCGTGTTTACTAGAATAAAGTGCAACTCTGGAAAGAGCTATCCAAATGGATTTCCAGAAAAGAAAAATAAATTAAAAGGAGAAAGAAAATATCCCAGGCACAACAACAACTCACAGGCAAAAGAGGGCTTGCTTTCTTTTTAGGCTTGACATTGTAGTCAAATTGTACAGATTCTCAGAAAGACCTGACCAAATAACTACCTACCTACCTACATACATACATACCTAGATAAAAAAAATCAAGGCATCATATTGGATGTACTCCACTTTAGAACATATATCAGAGCTTGGTCTGTATGATTACTTTGTTGTTCATGTTCTTTGAACAATTTTACATTGTGCTAGTGGTTCTTATAGTCAGTTGTCACTTTTTAGTTTTGAATGTGTTACATTTCCATAGTAACTTATATTTATAGGAAATTCAAATATTAAGACTACCTAATATTAAAATTAATATGAATATATTTAGGAAAATACAAACATGTATCAATCTTCACAGCATATGGGACAGAATGGTGACCATTCACAATGATAAGTGGTAAATGGCAAAATCATCTACTCCAGAGAGGCTAGTTAGAGTGGGTTGGAAGCACAGTAGAATGAACCTAGGGATGCCCACTGGAACAAGGCCATGTGCCACTGGATTTGGTGACCTTCCTCCATTGCACCTTATTAGGTGAGTCAATAGAAAAACAGACCAAAAAAACAAAACAAAACAGTGCCACTCTTTTTTTGTTAAAATGAGGTTAATGTTCTTGGAGAGAGATTTGGGGAAATGGGGGTATCATTGAGTGGTTGCAGGAGTTTTTCTGAAGAACATTTTCTGGAACATGTTTTTCTCTTTTCTGTCAGACAGAAAGCATTTCCAAACACTCAGCCTCCTGCTTCCCATCTCACGGACATATTAGGGATGGTCCCAAGCAGTGTCCAGCAACTTACCACAGCCAGACGTGGTTATGTGAAGGTGATCTCCAGTTACAAGTCAACTTCTGATAGAATTTCTTTTTATATTTTGGTAATCCATCTTTTCCCATCCTTTGATGCTCCTTATTCCTACACTGCATTTTGGGTTAAGTCTTCTACCTAAATAGCCAATATTACACCTGTCGTGTCTCTGCTTGACCCATCAGAACCCCTGACAGTGGAGTGTCAGTTAAATTCCGGGGTGCAACTTGGCTCACAGCTCTGAGGAGATAGTCTGACCTTGGTTCAGTAGTTCAAACTGTTTCTCCTCCTGCATCTTCCCCAACTGTCAAGCCCAGGGACTTATCTCTTTCACTGGAAAACTGAAATAATAATAACAATAAATGTTATGAAGTAGTGAAGTATACAGGGGAAAGGGGACTTTAAAGATGCATCACTATTATAAATAACTACAGATCACTCAATAAACACAAACAATTAATATGGAAAGGAAATGGTCTATTTAACTTAAAATGAAACAAAAAGATTAAAAGGCATTGTCTGAAATTAAACCATGAGGCAAATGATCATATATCTTCTAACTGTAGTTTTCTTGATTCATTCGGTAGAACTAAGAGAAATAAAGAGTTACGTCTTAATTTAGAGGCCGTATATTATTTCAAATGGGCAGCAATATCTCAAATTACAAGTACTTTTTTGTTGTTTTCCTATTTATAAAATGAGAAAACAGATGAATTTCTGTCTGGCCCACTTCAATCTATTTCCTTTTGTAGCTAGAATTATTACATTCTAAGGCAATTCTAAGTCATGAGACACTGTAGCTATAATAGGAAATTAAATATAGCAATTAACCTAAGGCTACTCATAATTGATAGCAGAAAGCAACATTTGTAGATTGCAGCATTGCTAACTAAAAAACAAATGTATAAACAAAGTGTAAATAAACATAAGTCAAAAATGCCCAACCCATTAAAGCTCTACTGCAAAACATGTGCTTGTTATTCTGGGATTAAGTCCAAATCCCTCATCAGCAAACCCTCATCTGTAACCATAGGTCTCTAACATCCATAATCACCTCATCTTACATGTCTTCTGTAGTCAGTTAGTGTCAAAACTTTCAGGAATCTTCCTGAGTATAAGAATACAAATGTATCCTGGCTTCTTTTGACTTATTCCAAGAGACTGGACTTGAACTTGCAACCCTCCTGCCTCAGCCTCCAGAGTAGTTAGAATTACAGGTGTGTGTCAGTTGCCTATCTAATTCCAAATCCTAAAATGGAAAACAAGGTGACAGCTAATTGGTTACTCACTGCCTTTTTCAGATAATATCCAGATAGGCTGTGTCACAGTATAATGATACTCTAGCCTCTCATTGAATACCTTTCCAAGGACTTATAATGCAGAATATTAATCGGCTTCCAATCAATTCATGGGCATAGTAATTTACATATGATATAAGTTGAATGCCTTCCCTTTTTCTTCTTAGGTTGGTAGATGTTATTTAACAGATGAATACATTGTTATTTAAATGCTTTACTTCAGTTCTTGTAAAATCTAATAATCTTTAAATAAATAATGTTGCTTGGTCATAAGAGGAAATCACTAGAATCAGTGATTTGATCATTCCTCACAATGGGAAATTTAGTGATGCTTATTTTCTGTTTTAGTTAATTGCTGTGTAGAAAAGAACTGGTCACTTGCTTTTAAGTTGAACTAGACTGTACAAACACAGACTTAAGTATTCAAATTTGGCTTTGAGTTAAGAGAAATTTGCCTTGCCTCTACTTGTCCAACTAAAAAGAACATAAAGGGGAAAAAAGTTTATTCTTAAATTCAAAATCACATTTGTCAGAGTACAAGTTTAAAAAATCAATGTAATCGTATCTGTCCTGAAGAAAAGACTTTAGAGTCACAATGAGCTCATTTGTTCAACTTAGAAAGTCAAGGACAATGTAAATCACTGACATTTCTTCCTCTTTGACTGTATTGAGTGGTGTTTCCTTAGAACCAAAATTTAAAAACACATTCTGCCAAAGTGATTTTATAGAGTCTTATGCTGTCTTGCAATAGTCACTAAGAGCAGCTGGTAAATGCCAAGCATCTTGAATTTCTGAATTTCATATGAAGCAGTTTGCATTGTTATCAGCAAAATAGAAATTTATAATACTTAACTCCAGTTATCTTCCATATAAATTCACAGTGCAAAATGGATGAGTTGATGGATGGATGGATGGATGGATGGATGAATGGATGGATGGATGGATGGACAGGCAGACGAATGGACAGACCACAAATGTAACTACTGTACTATGAATGGCTACCTTGATTGTAATACATTAAAGTAATCACAACAGAAATAATGCAATGGAAGACTAGATGGAGACATTAAGAGTGAAAAATTAATCTCGGTGCTGTCTAAAATACTTAGTTATCAATGGACACAGGGTGCAATAAAATCATCAACATACTTAAAGAAGCCCAAAGGGACAGGTGAAGAAATAGCATGCAGTTCCAATTAGAACTACCTAATTTTTTACCTATAACCCTTCAAAGAAGAGGAAAATGTGTTTTACCCAAAAACAATGCAGAAGCATTTACTCCTTTGTTTTAAAAAAATCAGGTAATCAGAAATAGTTAAATTCATAAAAACACTGGTATAAACTCAATCCCAGCCTAATACAATATTAGAATACTATCAACATAAAAAATAGTTTCTGTGTAGTAGGTAACAATAATAGGCAATTTCATTTTAATTAAATGTCAGTAGGAAAATTCTATTCATATTTATCTTGTTAACTATTCAGGCCATGTACAAAAAGAACTCAAACAGCTGCTTGAATGTGGTATTTTCATTCAAAGACATTGTACATGCTGGCTTTCTGATTAGTGTTTACTCATTCTCACATTAAAAATACCAAGCTTAATTTCTGACACACTGTGTAGTACTATCAATATTGTGTAAGATAATGACACAGAAAATGGATTTGCACAGTCGCTACACAATGACATATTTGCACTAGCACTCTGCCACAGTTTACATGGCAAGAGCAGCAAAGAAAATTCCTTTGAACTTGGTTCAAACTGTTAAAGCAGATTTCCCTTTTATTACCACAAGGTTGATTTAAAATCAGTGTGATGATCACAAAGCCCACGAAATAGACTCGGGATCAAGGTGCTGCATCAGGACCACTGACCTCTAAGCAAAATGCTTTATTAGAAATTGAAAAAAAAATACTCCTCTTCTGCTGCTTCAGGGATAGGCTTCTGTGGCTTTCCACTCACACATATCCCCTGAGCCAGGATCCCTTCCTGGGGGCACCTACTACACAGACGTGTGTCTGAGAGCACTGTCCAAACATACTGCAGGCCCAGGAAGGCTCCTGTCAGGACTCGCTCTGCAGGAAAAACAGGAAATGCATCCATGGTTTCAATGGTGGGTCGAGAAATATCTTCAAATTATCTTGATCAAAACAACACCCTCCGGTCATTTCCAGTGGTGGAAAAGATGCTCCTTCTCGATATCTAGTTCTCCTACCTACAGCCACTATGGGGAGAAGAGATAGGCTGGTGTTTGTAGTGAAGGGGTGAGGTTTCAGTAATACAAGATGAGTTCCTTCTAGAGATCTCCTCTGCAATAGTATGCTTGTGGTTAGCATTGCTGTATTCTACCTTTACGATTTTAATAAGGTAGATTTTGTAAATAAAAAGAAAACATTAAAAAAAGACAGATGAGGGTTTTGTATCTACATTAAAATATTTCTTTGTTGTTTTTTTTTTAGTTGTAGTTAGACACTATACTTTTATTTTGTTTATTTATTTTAATGCGGTCCTGAGAATTGAACCCAGCACCTCACACGTGCTAGGCAAGCTCTCTACTGCTAAACCACAACCCCAGCCCATTAAAATATTTTTTTTAATTGAAGGAATATGTGTGATTTGAGACTAGCAAATTGTTGATAGCTGTTTGGACCAGGTGAGAGGTACAGGAGGGTTTATTATATTTTCATTTTTTGCTTATATTTGGCGGTAAAAAGATTTTGACATTATTCTTTAGTTTCATCTCCTATATTCTTCTTTCCTGACTCCTGTCCCTCTTGATAGCTTCAAGCCCCCTGTGCTTCCCTACCCATATATCCCTTAATACCCTCATACACACACACACACACACACACACACACACACACACACAAACACACACAAGAATTCGGCTGCTCTCATTTCTGAATCTCAAATGCCATAATTTTAGTGCCTGTTACTTTAAATATAATAATTCACTTACCTGTTTATACCTTTAGAAGTTAAAACTTCTGAGGGCAATACCAGCCAAGAACAGTACCTGACATACAGCAGAAAATTGGTGACTATTAAATAAAAATGCTGAATGCTTTGTCTGGAATATAGTAAATACTATGTATGATAGTTATTAATATTTCACCACATAGTAGTTTTAAAGATTTTAAGTAAATAAGTAAATGAATGAGCACATACATAAACCTTTTAAACAAATTTGATTTTGTCAATAAATATTACTTTTCCAATTTCATGGATAAAGAACTTGAGCCTATAAAACTGCTTTAAAATGATCCATGGGTATGGCTCACATCTGTAATCCCAGGGACTGAGAGGCCAGTGCAGGAGGATTGCCAGTTCAAGACCCTGTCTCAAAATTTAAAAAAAAAAAATGTAGTTCAGTGGTAGAGCTTCCTTGGGTTTGATCCCCAGTACCAAATAAAGAAAAAAAAAATATCCATAGAAAACAACAAATTGAACATACAAAAAAACAAAAACTACAAAAAAACAAAAACAAGAGAAACAAAAACAAAAACAAAAAAAAGTTAAGTCCTTCTGTCATGTAGCATTTTTTTTTTTTTTTTTGCTATTCCTTAAACTCTTAGTTTTTCAGAAGACACTTGTTCAGTCATTTCATGACTGTGCCTTTTGCCATACTCCGTAAATTAACCAGTTACCAAGATAACCACTTCCGAGCCACTCGGGGCAATGTTCTTCTATCCTTGTGGAAAATGGTCTCCCATTAGTTTCTCAAAACAAGCGAAAGAGAGCAATTCCTCTGCCAAGCCCTGAGTGCTTGCCCAAAGTGGAAATTGCTGGAAATGAAGAGTGGAAGGGACTGTGAGCTTAAGTGGAACCACTCCTCTTTCTTGATTGACAAGGATGGACTAGCATCAGCCTCTGGCATAGCAACACACTGATTTTCTTGACTGATTAATACCCAACACACAATCTGCACCCTCTGCATTCATGCTTGTCCTTTCCTGAAAGTTCTTGGCACAATGTTTGTGTGTTTATTTTGACAGCACAGAATTTTGGACATTGCAGACAATCAGTGTGTTTAAAATGAACCCTATAGAACTTCTGAAATAGAAAGAAGACAAATAATTGGGAAAGTGTGACAGAGATCTGTTTTCTTTTTTTTTTTTTTTGCATTTCTAAATTAATATTGAGCTAATTTTACATCCTCTGAAGTTAAGCTGCATAGAGGGCAATAGGTTATGGAAACGTCATTAAAATTTATCTTGACTACCCCTAAATTGTTTTATTGTGTATAATATCTACTTTGATTTTATTGACATAGAATTTGGGGTTTTCTATTCTCTCACAGAATGTCCACACTGAAGTATAGGCTTTTAAGTTTTACATGGAATGGAAGTAAATTTTGTTCTTAAATAGCATGTCTGCAAAATTCAAGTTAAAGTGATCATCTGTCATGTTGAATAATAAACCTTAGCATTTGAATACAAGCACACAAGTCTCTGTCAATCAAGTTTCAATGACTTTTTAAAACACATTTATAAAAGCCAGATCACAGTATATTTCCCTTTTTGTCTTAACTGTCAGGGAACTGAGAGCTAACATCAGTGTTCAATTATGACAAACACATTGTTGAATTCCAGTAACATGCACTTCTGCTGTTTTTCAACAAAACCTGTTTTGGTTTGTTTCTTGATGTTTTTCAAGACTGTGTGTACAACTTAACAAGTTTTTAAACTCTGTCTTGCAACAGATGAAAATAAGATTTAAATAAATAAATTTATTGTTTTTTGTTTTTTTTTTTTTAAGTAAAACATCAAGCTATATGACCAACCTAGAAAAGCTCTGGTTATTTTTCCTCTTAAAAATCAAGCAGCCGTGCCATTTCTAATATTAAAAGGGTTACAATTTTATACAATATGGCATCCTCTGTTTTTAGTAAGCTGTTCTTAAACTTTAATTCAGTGGAACCCTCAAAATTATATCTACTTAGTTTAATGTTCTCTCTCTTAATGCTTCAAGTATAGGCCTTATCATTCATACAAGAGTATAATTTCCCATTTGGTTAATCTCGCAAAACTGCTTCAATTTCCATGACATAAAAAGTGTGCAATATTTATTAGATAATCCTTAGATCCTTCCACAGTCAATGGAGGGCACTTGATTTAACTTTATGGATGAACCATAGGCTTTTTCTCTTCTTGTTTTACCCATACGACAGCTATCTTGTTTTTTAATTCTCTAAATTCTTATATATTCTCAGAGTCTCTTTGAACCTTAGCCCCTCTTGCACCACAAAATGTATTAAACTTTCCAAAACCACCAGCTTATGTTGCTTCCATATTTCAAAATATGCAAGGGTTCCTCCTGACGTGTCACACTGAGCTAAAATTCCTCTGAAGTTCAAGATTTGCCATATCTTCCATCCAATTTTTCACACCTGATCTTGTTTCCTGCCATCTCAACCATGTCCTACTGAAGTCTCATCGGGTAGATTCCTCCACCACATATGACATATGGTAACTCCTACATCTGGGAGTGTTTTTCCTCACTTCTAGACTGAGTAGAAACTTCCCTCTCCTATATGAAAGGTTTGCCTTTTTTAAGGTGTCAATTAAGTTGTATCCCTTTGTGGACTACATTAGGCTCTAAATTCCTACTGCTTTCAAAATATTATACTATACTATTTATCAGTAATATTGACAATCCTACCGTGTAATTTTCACAAAGGACTTGGCTAAGCAGACTGTATGTGATATTTATTTCAATACATTAAAATTTTGAAGTAGAACCTATTATCACCTATTTTTCTCAGGAACTACAAGGTCAAGAAATCCACCTGAGCCCAGATGGGGTTGATGGCATGAAACCTCAGGTCACGCAGACTCTCAGGGACATGCAGTCCCTCCTCAGGGTCACCAAGTCTTCACTCTCCTTCAAGAGATGGCACTTTCTCCCTCTGTGCTGTCCAAACAGACTTATTTAAGAGCAGACCTGTCCAACCCACCGTCCTCCATATTCAACATGCGTTTAGAAACATACTTTGAAAACACACAACTGGCTCCAGTATCTGGGCCCATTTTGTCTTAAAAATAAATTCAAGACAGGGAAAAGCAAAACGCTAAATAGCTTGATATTCCTACACCTGGAGAGACATTTGTGTCATCTTGTGGCCCCCACCTCACAGCAATTTAGGCAAAATTGTCAAAGACCCCACAGGCGCCCCCCATTCTACATATTACGCATGTTATGTCCTCCTCAAACTTTTCCTGAATTTTTGGAGGCTGTCTTGCTTGCTAAACTAAGCTGGAATTCAAACTGTTTGTATGCTTGAGTCTCTCAGCACTGTTTAAAAAAAAAATCCTCTTTCTCCAAACACTAAGGAACAATGCAGACTGTCTTTTAGCATTTGTGAAGAGATACAGGATAATGACTCAATAACAGCAAGACAAATACGTTCAACTGGAAAATAGTGACTCTGCACCAAGTCCCAGACGCTATTTTCCTCTTGTCCTCATTCCTGTGGTTCTTGTCCATTTCCTGTTTGCAGCAGGAAACCCCAATTTCCTTTCCTTGTGTCATGGAAGGAGCGCCCCTTCCTTTCTTTCATGGCCAATACATCTCTTTCATATCAAGAGTCAAGAGGCTGACCCAGGTATTTCTCCCCAAATTGCATTTGTTTGTGGGAGAAGTTAGTGCAATAAAGTTTTCATCATTTGTGTGTACTGGGAACACACGTTTGCATGAATGTTTGAGGGTGTTGTCTGTAGTGATAACCCAGCAGGTTTCCAGGTGGAGCCAGACACAGCTTTCAATGTGCACGGTAGAGGGAATGTGTTCATATAGCTACACTTATGCATGTAGGAGTACACATAACTCAAACATTACAACAACCTAAAATCTATCCAAAATGACCAGTAAGCATTTCAAAGAGGAGACATTTAAAAGGCATAACTCTCTCATGGTTATTAACTAAATGCAATTCATAAAACATACACTGAATTATTATTTTTTTCTGTCATCTACCTATTTTTTCTCTTTCCTGCATTTTTCTAGTTTTGTATGTATTTGTATACCTTTACTCTTTCCTGTACTATCCAGTTTCTGCATTAGTCTACACCTTTCTCTTCTTTCAATTTTACTTCGTAGGCCTTCATGCTTCTATTTTGTTCACCCCCTATTTTTCTACCCTTTCTTTTTCTCCAGTCTCCCAAAATGACTATAAAATGGAATTAAAATAGATAGCCAACTTGATTAGATCAATAAAACTTAATATCCTTGAAAATAACCTTAAAAAATAAAAATGCCCTTTCTTTATAAAAATTACACACATGCACACACACAGCTCTGAATAAAAAAAAGAAGACACACACTTATCAGCCAATGACCCTCAATGGGGAAATGTTGTTCTCTATATATTATTTTATGAATGTTACAGTGAACATGTGATATAAAGAAAAATTCATTAAAGAAAAAAATTTAAATGAATAGTCCAGGAATTAAATTGCTTTTACTACTTGACTTTTATTATACTAAAAAAGGTGATATAAAACATCGTTTCTATTTTTTTCTATTAATATTAATACGACATTTTGTGTATGTATCTAGATAGAAGTACTAAATGGTGCTATTAAGTACTTTAATATTTATCCAAAAGAACCCAGTATTTTACTGACCTACTTTCTAAAAACAATTAGGCTTTTTAATGTTCTGAAAAGCTGAACTTAAAACTTTTATATATACATATTAAAAAATTTTACACACACACACATATGTGTGTGTATTATTCACAACTTCAACTGTGTACTTTTTATTTCATCAGGATTATGGTATGTTAGATTTGAGTGACAGAATAACAAGCAGACCATTATTGAAGCTTTCTAATCTATACTGAAATATGGGGTCAAATTAATTTGCCTTGTTTGTTTGTTGTTAATGGAACTAAAATAAGTACCAGGGCAAAGCACTGTGTGTGGGATAATGTGGGGTAAGCAAGTGACATCCATTCTTCCCTGCCTCTATTCACCTTTACCTACCCCAAGTTTTTCCTCCATAAAACTCTAATCCTTATATTTGGAGAGGCAGATCTGAAACTTGGAGTTCCCATCTTCTAAAATTTGACCCCATCATGAATAAGATCTTTCACCTTTGAAAGTTATTTCAAGAATTGGCGTACTGTGAGGTTCATAAAATAAGTCATTTTTAGTAACATTTTAATTTTGACAATAGCTAAGTATTTGGGGATAAAAAATTTTTAAAAAAGTCTCTAACATATAATTTGACTAATTCAGAGTTGAAAGTAATAAATGAAAAGTGTATAATTCTTCAACAAAGATTTCTTTTAGTTAAGAATCTTTTGCAAACAAAAACTACTATTCTAACAAAAGTCCCCCAAAATTATTATGTCACATCTCAATACGATGGAGAACATTCTGGAATTAACTCAAAACTTGGAGAAATACATGAAGTATTAAATGATAAGTACTTCCACCTTAAATGAAGTGAGTTCTCTAAGGGTCAGTCTTTGATATTGGATGGTAAGTTAAAAAGAAAATTCTCTAATGATAAACTCATTAGTAAAATCGTTGTCATCTCATAGAACTTAAACCAGTGGCATTGTAAATGAAGTTAATGTTCTCAGTCATATACGGAATGTATTGTAAGGAGATTATGTATTTGGGTGGTGACAAGTTCATAGCCATACATCTTTTTGTTAGTTAAGATAACCACACAGGTTTTCCATTAGCAAGCAGCTGATGGAGTTGGACCAACTGGCACTGGTCACTTCATAGTGACCCTTCCCTCTGAAGGAGTGGTTAATCTGTTAGTCCCCTCTTGTGCTCCAGGCCCCACTTCTCAGAGGCAGGGTCCAGTTCCCTTTCATCTCATTGATCCTTTATAGTCTGGAGCAAAATAAAAATTACTTGGGTTTTTTGATTCTGGGTATATTGTCAGGCTTTCCACCGCTAAGGATGCTTTAGATGAATTGCTAAATGTTTAATTCAATTTTGCTTAAGGCAGGAAATTTACAAAGCCATTAACCCATATTTGAAAAGAATGTCTCCACAGAAGTTGTTGAATTGTCACTCAGCTCTAATCACTAGCCAGGGGGAAAGCTTGGTCTGGCACAAGGAAGAGAGGCCAAGTTCTGTTAGGGCTGAATTTTCTCCTTCTCTTCAAAGGTGTGGCGGAAGTCTTCCAAGAAACTCAATCCGTGACCACCTCTAGAATAAGTTTGTAGTTACTGTAGGGTAACATTTTGAAAGATTTTGGTTCATTTAAAGGAGAGGTAGGGAGAAGTCTATTTCAAAAAGAAAAAAACTTTCACATTTTGAAAGCTTATCATGTTGATAAGTTTTGCCTTTTAAAATACTTTTGAAGTCATTTAAAATATATCAGAAGTAATTTTTATATATTAAGGAAATAGAGGAATGGGAATAGAAACAGCAGACTCTAAACCAAACCCAATGAAATATGAAGGAATAAATGAAACAAAATTAAATACTAGCATGAAAAGACACATACTTTTATTTGTCAAAATTCTATAGACTATGAATGGGAGATGGAGGGATGGATTTGAAGTTACATTTTTTTTTTTCCTTAGGAAAAATTCATGGCCCATAAATCAGAAGTACTAGTATATTTAGTTCGTAAATAACAACAGACAGATAAGTATTACATATCATTTCTAGAAGCAATACCTCCATATGAGGAGGTATTCCATTAGACATTTTATATTAACTGAAATTTTTATGTTACTAGCCTGTTCTGCACTTAAAACAATCAATAAATAATCATTGATAAATAGGTCAAACTATTAATCATGTAGCACGTTTTCTTCTCCATTTTTAATAAGAGAGATGAAAGGTAAGTGAATTCAGTCAGGTCTAAATCTGAGCAATTTCCAAAAAGAAGGAAGGAGTGCTGGCAGAATTTTCACTACAGTTTTCCTCTGTGAATTCCTGTTTGTGGTATTATGAATTTTTAAAATGCACGATTGTGTTGCACACACACACACACACACATATCAATCATTTTCATTGTTTTGATGGAACCCAATTTTATCAACTTTTTAAAATTTGTAAATATTTGACTATTTTTAATGGGAAAGTAATTTATGCATTCCTTCTGCCTGTATTTAACATATGCCAACCTCTGTGCCAAGTACTTAGTGCACAGTCCCTCTCCTCTGTTGTTTGTTGAGCATGGTTCAGCAAACTTTTTCTATAAAAAATAAGTAGCAAATATTTCAAGCTTTGCAGGCCATAAGTTTTCTACAGCAGCCATTCAACTCTCCAAAAATAGCATAGATAACACATAAACAAATGGGCATGGCTTTTTTCCAATAATAAATGATGGATACTGAAACACAAACCTCATATAGTTTTCATGTGTTATGAAATATTATGCTCCTTTTATTTTCTCCATAATTTCCACATGTAAAAGCCATTTTTAGCTCAACAATGAACAAAAACAGCTCCCAGTTACATGAGGGCTGTAGTTTGCCTGCCCTTGATTCATAGTGTTAACAGAGGGAATAATCCCTTATATGGTTTCTACTCCTCGTGACAAAACATTCCCCTATCCTCTGAAGGTTCACAGACCTGTTTCCAAGAAAAATATTAAGGAATTATTGTCAAGTTTTTATTTCACAAAACCGCATTCATCATTTGTCATCTTACTATACTTAGCTCCAAATTGATGTAACTGATTCTAGGAAATGGAGAAAAGCAGAATAAAATAGAACATTTTGTAGTCGGCAAGGGAACTCTATTGTAATTCCTGCTGCCTCCATTTAAAAAGCAGCTATGGTGGTGTAAGAAAAACAGTTTTAAGAGCTAAATCTACTAACATGCCCCAGCAAAACCCATGCCAGATACTTTATAGCCTTGCTCTGCTGTGGAAATATTCTTGGCACTGATTCTTCAATGAAGATTTTCAAGTATACTAAGGGCAACATAAGGATCTTGAATGTTTTAATTTAAATATGCAATTAAACTCAGATCATTAGTCTAAACTTCTTTGGTAGTAAATGAAGAACTCGAGGCTCAGTCGGGTAGAAGCTGCCCAAGAGCACACATGTTGTTTCATACCTAGTTTTTCTCTGGTTGATCTCCTTACAACTGACTCCAAGGGTGGAGATACTTTCTCAAAAAGAAGTAGGCAACTGAGCATCTTAGCCTTTAGTTCACAGGTAATTAGTAACATTTAATTGAAATTTAAAGTGTTTTCACTGCATTAATAAATAATTAACACCAATATAGAAACAGCTTTGCCATGCTTGAAAATTGTGAATCAGCAGATAAGCTTTTCACTAAGTGGGTTTAATCAGTGATAGTGGCCTGCAGAAATATTCTGAGTTCTGTCCTGAGGGAAGTATCATTTGACTGGAATTAAGGAAGCATTTACTGCACTTGGAGTTCAATGGGATTCGTGTTCACGTTAGAGAGTTGAATTTGGCGGCATCTAAGGTTCCCTGAAATGGTACTGCCCTAAAGACACCCACCTACTACTCCACACTCAGTCTCCTCCCCTTAAATATGGCAATGAGTTACATGTTTAACCACTAGTTCTTGCAGTTTAAATGTTTGAAGATTTTCTTTGAACAGAGAAAAAAATTAATTTTTCATCTTTTAGTCTGCCATCAATCTTCCCAATTCAATGGCATTAAAGCATCCATTTGTTGAAATAATGGATACAAGAAGGAGGAGGAGGAGGAGGAGGAGGAGGACAATGACGACGAAGAAGAAGAGGAGGACAAGGAGGACAAGGAGGAAGGAGTAGCAGCTCCGTGTTCCATTGCAGAACACAAAATAAATATCAGGAATTTTGAAATAATGAAATTGACAATCCCTGTTTCAGGATATTCGACACAAAAATGTTTTGAACTAAGATTTATCTCACCTTCCTATGCTTCTGTTCTGGAATACAAAATGAGATAATTACCCTGAAAATTTTTAAGTAAAACACATTGATGGTGTGAAATTTTCCTTTTCCTAGTAAAGATAAATACTTAGATAAAAATGAAGGCAAACTGTGAATATGATTTGCAATAAAATAAGCTCCAATGAATAAAACAGGCTTAGTTTGAATTGTGCTTGGTGTTTTATAGCGCATTGGTAAATAATGAGCCTCAATGAAGACACACCTCTTCAATCCTTTCTATAATTCACCCCAGCTTATAGAGGAAAATAAAATCAATCGAGACAGAAAACAATATATTGAGGACAAGGAAAATTAAGGAGGGTCAACATTTTTATTGTCTGTTTAATTCCTGGGCATGGATAAAGTCATTTGCCTATATGCTTCTCTCTGCAACCTGGGTTTCAAATATCTTTATTTTTCCAACTAAATTAATATCTCATATACTAATTAATGCTCCATAAACAAAGAAAATCTGTCTAATTTTGTTTATGTAAGTTTTCTCTTTTTGCAGAGGGTAAAAATATTCACCAAAGTTAATGAAATGAGCAGCCTTTTCTTCTATAATGCTATGTCAATTGTCATTTGTCCTAGAGATGGTGACACTTATGACACAAGATGTATTAATTTCACTCTACTATTTGCCTTTACACTGTAGGCAGAAGTGTAATTAGACAACTAATTAAATGTTTCATAGTGCTACAAAGTACATTAATACTTAGAATTTTATCGATTTAATCATTTTTAACATATGCTATTTTGATATTTCTAGATATTTTGTAAATTCATTTAGTTCATCAATAAGTAACATCATTTTTAATATTCATCTAATTTTTCAAATGCAAAATCTAAAATCAGTAAAAATAATTAATTTTTCTATATATTTCAAGATTTATGTGCTCAGTAATATTACAAGCAAGAAAATATGAATTCTTTATCAGTGGTTTAAGTATATAGGAATAAATTTTCTATGACAAGGAGCAAAATTTAATATATTTTTAAATATTTGGAGATATCTATTTTTTGTACCTCTAATTGAGTACAAGAAACACCATGATTTGGATATCAGATGTCCTCCCAAAATTCCTCTGTTAGTGAAGGAATGTTTGGAGGTAAAAATGATTGGGCTGTGAGAGATATAACCTGATCAGTCCATCCTAGTTTGAATGGACCAACTGGATGGTCACTATAGGTAGCTGCAGTTAGGGCTTGGCCAGAGTAGGTGGGTAAGCCTTGGAAGAATGCGTCTTCCCTCGGGTCCCTTCCCTTTCCTTTCTCAGCTTCTTGTGGAAGCACACCTCCACTGTGACCTTGGGCCATGATGTGTTGCCCAGCTTGGGCCCAGAGCAACAGACTTGGCTGACCATGAACTAAGCCTCTGAAACCATGAGCCAAAATAATTTTTTCCTCCTCTATTTTTGTCAGGTATTGCTTTCACAGTGATGAATAGCTAACACATACGATTTTAAAAATGTCTGATTCCAAGTAAGATATCATTAACTTTTTTGGTATATAATTAGAATTCTAAGACTCAAACCTGATTGTTTTTGTCCTTTCTACATTAGCAACTCCTTTTATCGAAGCTACAAAATTCTGGTGAAATTAGAATTAGCTCTTAAGATTCCTTTCATGTCAACTCCATATAAACCAAATGAGCATACATGTCATCTCCTCATTGAGGCCTCATCTGACTTGTGCATCTGGTGGGGGTATGGTGGGATGACTGGGTCAGAGACTTCCCACCATGAGCACCTGCTGATAGTCTACCTTGCAGCATTCAGTGCTACCTGAGATCAATAAGGAAGTAAGGATGAGTCAAAAATGAGGTCCTATTTGTGCAAACAGGATTGTAGAATGAAACCAAAACATCTTGATGACACTGGAGAGAAGCTGGCCCCAGACACCTGTTAAGTTCAGGGACTTATCTGCCTCTGGGCACACCTTATCATGCTAATTCCGTGTCCCATTAGGACATCTACTGAAGAGATATCTTCCAAGTTGATCTTATGCCATGCAAATTGATCTCATGTGAATTTCAGAAGTCTGAGCCAGCACCCCACCCCCTAACTTGAGAATTGCAAATTTTATTAGTTTTTAAAAATGAAAAAAAAGTGAAAACAGTTTATTCTTTAGAAAACATTGAAACAACAGAAAGTTTCCCTTCTGTCTCATTTTTTTTTTCTAAATTCACACAACTTTTGATCTGCTTTGTGCCACTCTTAATCATGAGGGATGTTACTATTGGCATTTTTCTGTTTGCTTCAGATGGATGTTTTAATCACCCAGTTGTTTTATTTTCTTTTTAATTTGTTCTTTTTAGTTATACAGTAGAGTCTATTTTGACTTATTTATACAAACATGGAATATATCTTATTCTAATTAGGTTCCCAGTCTTGTGGATGTACAAAACCGTGGGGTTCACTGTGGTACATTCATCTATGAACATAAGAAAGTTATATCAGATTCATTCCACTGTCTTTCCTATTCCCATACCTCTCTCTTCCTTTCATTCCCCTTTGTCTAATCCACTGAAATTCTACTCTTCCCTGCCCCTGGTTGTATGTTAGCATCCATATGTCATAGAGAGAAAAGTCATCTGTCCTGTTGTCCCCCTGATGATTATGTTTAGGCTTAAAGACGTGCACTAGGTAGAGACTGCAGGACATTCAGCATGCATGGTGGGGAGGTGGGCAGTGGCACCTCCAGGAGTCATGTCTCTGTTCCCCTAAGTCAGACAGGATCCTCAACAAGGCAGGATTTGGTCCTCTGTACCAGAGACAATAGGACGTCATTCAAAAGTTTTTAACTGTGAATGACACAATCACATTTTCATTTTTAAAAATCACCCAGACTGAGTTTAGAGAATGGTAAGTATTGAAAGAAGCAAAGTTTTAAAATGATCTGGGAAACTGCTTGGGGAGATAGGAAAAAAAAAAAAAAAGAAAAGAAAAAAAAAAAGAGGTAGAACGGATGGTTCCCGCAGAAATCACTATTGCAAAGACTTAGCATGAACAAACCTTTAACTTGATGGGTTCACTACCAACCAGCTTTACAGGGTCCAAAACAAGTTGATGGACACAGTTCTTATGATGGAGGTTTTATGCAATGTGAATGAAATTTCAAAATTAAAGAGGTTATCATCATTTTCACTTTACACAGGAAGAAACACAGGTAAAGATTAAGCAGATGATTTTCTCAGTTGACAAACTAAAGTTAGGGATTCAGATGAGATTCATGATTGTTTCTTCTAATTCCCAATCCCATCTTTGCCTACTTCAATACTCAGGGTTTTTGTTAATGTGATTGCTCATGAACTAGTTTCCCTATAAAACAAGCACTTAGGAAACCATACCTTCGGCAGGGTCGGGGGGATAGCAAAACATCCTCAGCATATTAATTTCCAAGGGGCTTATTTTTGGAGTTTCCAGGACAAAAAAAGCCTTAATACAGTAAGCATCAGTTAAATTCTGTTCTAATATTGAACTTAACTGTGTCAACTATGACATCCCCACTCCCAAAGTGAAGGCTAGGGTTTTTTTTTGTTGTTATTTTTTTTCTCATTAGAATCATTTTATCTACAAATGCTTGACTTCTCAATAAACATTTTAATCATTTTTTTTCTGTAGTGTGCAAACTTTACAATTTTCACTAATACAGTGAAAATCGATGTTGGTCAAATTCACTATTCCTGATTCAGTTGTTTCTGTATAATAAGTATCAATTGGGTAGTTTTCCGTGTTAAAGAATACAAGGTGAAATGTACATGCATTTATAATATTCAAAGTTAATTAGTTAAGGATTTATATCACACCTGTTTTCAAAGCTCATTTGAAATCATTGTTTCAATCCTGTTTTGTTTAAGGAGAAGATAAATTTTTAAATCTGCTAATTACACTTCCCTTTGTAAGCATTAATCTAAAGTACCTATGATAAGAGAAGTGAGTTAAATACTTTTCATGTAAATTTTCAAAAAAATGTCTACCGCACTTGACTTGCAGTGGGAGAAGCTGCAGTGGATCTGACCATGAGGAAAAAAGTATTGGGTAAGCATCACTGGGAAACCAAGTGTGAAGTACTTGCTGATACAAGGCAGCAGTGAGCCATTAAACCACCAGTGGCGTCCTCAGCACCTGTCAGTGTGAGGGGAGTAGAAACCGGAGGGAAATCATTTGCTAGTCCAGATGGCACAGATGAGTACCTGCTCAGAAGACGAGAGGCATTATTACTCGCCTGCCTGTTCAGTGATAAATGGAGCAGTCAAACCCCATCGGGACCCCTCCATTGGATGACTTGAACATTCTTTAAGAAGGTTAATCTCCCTGAAAGACTGGTGAATTTACTGTCGATACAATATTGACAGTTCAATTACTTTTAAAAAAGTAAAAAATGGAGCACATCAGATCATACAAGGACTTTGTTTTGGCATCTTGGCTTTCAATTAACCAAATTCAGTTTTAGTTTGTTGGTAGTTTGTTTACAAGGAAAACTGGAAGCTAGAAGAATACAGGAGTTGAAATCAGAAGATGCAGAAGCAATTTATGGCTGTGCAGTGTATTATTCACGGTCCAGGAAAAGTTGTGGTCTTTCAAAAACTTGTATGTACATTCATAAAATGGAGGAAATACCATCAACCTCATCAGGCTTCAAGTTAATATTTAATATATTTGGAAAGATGTTGATAAATTATAAAAGGTACACAAATGCTTTTGGTTTATTAACGTAACCAGGGGAAATCATTTGAAGAGTATTTACCCTACATCACCCATTTAGAGTCAGATTTCTGTCACTGAAAAATACCTGAGATAAATCAAATTTAAAGGAAGAAAAGTTTAATTTGACTCCCATCTCAGTGGTTGCGCTCCATGGTTAGTTATCACCTCCATTGTTTGGGGGCTTTGACAAGGCAGGATATTGTGGCTTGCAGTGTCAGCTCTAGGTGGAGAAAACAGCTCACCTCAAAGCACTAGGAAGCAGAGAAAGGAAGGAGCAGGGATCCTAATATCCCTTTCAATGGCAAGCCCCCAGGGCCTTGGGCCCAAACTTTAAAGGTTCTACCACCTCCAAATAGCTACACAGGCTATCAAATCTGTACCATATGGGCTTTTGGGAAACATTTAAGATACAAACCATTATCTGTCATCTTCAAATACTGTGCATCATGCAACCCTGTACATAAAATAATTTTGAGCTTGCATCTCTCCAAAATGTGTGCTTTAAAAATTATAAGCGTCTGCAGTCATTGTGGCACATACTTGTAATCCCAGCAGCTCTGAGGCTGAGGCAGGATGATCACAAATTCAAAGCCAGCCTTAGCAAAAGTGAGGTGCTAAGTGAGATCCTGTCTCTAAATAAAAATACAAAATAGAGCTGGGGATATGGCTCAATGGCCAAGTGCCCCTGAGTTCAATCCCCAGTACCCCCATCAGAAAAAACAAATAAACTGTCTACAGGAACAACTATCACCATGTGAGTACCAATAATGCACATATAAAGTCAGGCTTATTATTTACAATAACAGATTTATTCACATTTCAAATTGCTCTCTGGATACTGTTTTCTTAATCTCTTGGCTAATTTCTTTTCAGTTCTGATTAAATCATCATTGATTTTTATCTCATAACATGGCCAGAAAAGAGTTTGTATTGGAACTTGGCCACTTTCTTGTTATGTTTGCACTTTCAGTGTAACATTTATTGTAACATTTCCTTGGAAGAATGTTCTTTAGCCCTTTTTCATTTTCCTGACCTTATGAGATAAATGCTTTGTTGGCCCACCTCCTCTTTTCCCTAGGAAATCTTGGCACTCAATGCAAAATATGCCCATGTGTATGTGAATGAAGTATAGACACGAATGTTTGCCCATATATCAAGCAAGAGTGAAACCTAATTTATTTCAAAGATTTTAGATAAAAATACATAAAAAATAGAAGGTCTAAATTTGTCTTCCCATCCTTGGTATTCTTTACCCTGAGACCACTCTGACATTGAGGACCATTTTGTAAGTAAATCTAAGTCAGATTTCTGTCACTGAAAAATACCTGAGATAAATCAAATTTAAAGGAGGAAAAGCTAATAAAACAAATAAGTGTATCATAATATCTTTAAAATTATAGATCCACATTTTTTACATGATTATTTTTTATCGCATTCATTAACAAAGATGAATTTAAAAGGTTTTTCAAAAATACTGATCTTTTTATTATATACCTCCTTTAGAGACAACACTCAATACTTTCAAAGAGACATTTGATGCTTATTTCGCAATAAAGCCAAATTATGAAAAATGACTTTGAACTTATAACTTAGGTCATATATATTTTAAATACTCACATTGTTAGATATTTTTATTAGCACATATTTAAAAGAATGCAAAAATCAAATCTCATGTGATATGGGACAGGGAGCCCAGATTGTCAGTGATTACACATAGCCTTGCCAGCACACTAAAGTGTCTCATTAATAATCAATAGCACGAAGTATATAGCGTTCCAGAAATAATTTGATAGTCTCCTTTCAGAATCATGTATTACTTTTAAAAACCTAGGCTTTAATATTAAAATTGATCACTGGAACCATGCACCACGTTAAACCATGTCACAGAGCACAGGGAAGGAAGTCCTAACATTCAGCAGTGTGTGGTTTCGACATTTTGGAGGCATTTCAATTCTTAAAATATTCTGGCCTACTGTTAGGTCATATTTTGTTTTAAAAACTATGACCACAGTAACCTTAATTCTCAGATAACAGCACAGGTCATTTTAGAAGTATATCTTTAACTGCAGAACCAAGTTTCCTTTGATATAAAATTCCAGATGTCTCACGAATTTATTGTTAAATAGTCCCTTATCAATTGGTCTCCTGAGAACAAACTCATGAAAGGTCCTCTAAATCATAAACTTAATTTTTAAAATTCCATTAATATCAATAAAATAGTATAAATGTACCTCACCGAATCCTTTTCCTGGGTCCTGTGAGCTTGGGGTTGGATTTTCCTTGACTGTTTTGATAGTCATTAAAAGTGTTGGTAAAGCAAGAAGGCTCCACCTGCATTTTATCATCTCATACCATGGGGTGGGGTGGACAAGGTCACAGACACAGGGGCATCTGCAACATCAGAAGATCTAACTGTGATTTGGAGCTCTAGGACTTTTCTACTCCACTATTGTTAGCTGCCACTTTGTGGTCAAGAGGTACAAAGAACTGGCCACAGGTTAAAGATCAAAGATAGGGCAGGACCATTCAAATGTCAGAAGCACTTTGATGAGTCTATACAAATTAGCTTTTATCCAAGGATCTATCAGTTATCAAGTAAAAGTACTGATCAACCAACTAAGCACTGATGCAGGTACTCACATCCAGTAATACGCTTTCTTACTCATACCCCCAGCTTCTTTGATTTTATGTTCCAAGACATCTAGGTCTCTTACAGAGAGGAAAAAGGCATAAAGGTACATTGTAAAGCACACCTTCCTCCACAATACAATAGAATGTCCCTTCCTTATGCATGCTGCAGCCACTGTATTAAGAAATTTTATGCACATTATTTCATTTTCTCCTCACTACAATTCTATAATATATGTTCCCCTTTATGGGTAAGGAAACCCAAAGGAATTAGGTAATTCAACTGCTATCACATAGTCAGTAAATGAAAGTTCAGACTGAGAAATGAATCAGAGTCCTTCTATTTCAATATATTTTTGTTAAATGTTGAATTAAACAAAACTGATTTCAGTAATGCCAAGAAAGTACCGTCTCTCCCTCATCAGTTTGCTGATGCCTGAAATCCTACCAGAAAAGATTTATTCTTTAGTAGGAAGCTACTCAACCTTTATTAAAATGGAAATAGTTCTGGCTATAGGATCATATTAAGCCATATCAATTTTTTCCACCTCACTGTGAGGGAAATCTCTGTTGGTGAGAATGCTCTTAGGTTAAGAGAAAATTAAGCCTGAGCTGACACAGAAAAATACATAGTATTATGTCTCACACAACCTAAAATTCCAGGGACAGGGCTATGAACAGGCACAGTCCATTTTGAAGTTGCCTTCTTTCTGTGGACACACTCTTTCCCTTGGTAGCCCTTCTCCGCATGAAGCATGGATGGCCAAGATATTCAGGAGACTGATAGATGCTTCAGGAAATTTCGAAGTCCTCAGCGAATTTCGCATTGTCTCTCATTGGCAGAGGATTCCTGAGTCAGTCCCTTTATCTAGTTACCCAGAGATTAGCACAGAGCTCTTCATCCTTGAAGTGAGCATAAGGCAGAGAATAGAATTGTATCCATGGGATTAGGTCAGAAGTTGGTAAAGCTAAATGGGTCTCCAAACACCTTAGGGTCTTAGGAAATGGCTCTGCTTTTCCCAAACAACTGAGATCAGAATCCAGGGGTAGTAGAGAGGGGCAATGCATAAAACACAAAGCTGATAACATTGTATACGACCTTCCCAAATGATGTTCCTGTGCATCCAGAATTTAGAATCACTCCAACTCAGATTCCGGGATGAAGGTCAACCTAGTACCTAATCTATGTGGCTGCAAGATAAGGCGAGAGAGGTCAAGTAAATTGAGGGGTAACAACATGTGATGGTTTGGATGTGAGCTCCAAAAGCTCATGTGTGAGACAATGAAAGAAGGTTCAGAGGAGAAGAGACTGAGTTATGGGACCCTTAACCAAATCAGCGAATTAATCATCTGATGGGATCAGCTGAGTGATAACCAGAGGCAGGTAGGGAATGGCTGCAGGAGGTGAGTCCCTGGGGGAGTGTCTTTGAGGTTTATATTTTGTATCTGATGAGTGGAAATAAATCAATCTCTCTCTCTCTCTCTCTCTCTCTCTCTCTCTCTCTCTCTCTCCCTCTCTCCTTCCTAATCATGCCCTGAGCCACTTCCCTCCATCTCACTCCTCTGCCATGATGTTCAGCCTCACCTTGAGCCCCAAGAAATGGAGCAGCTGTCTATGGACTGAGACCTCTAAAACTGTCAGCCAACAAATAAAGTTTTCCTCCTTAAAGTTGTCCTTGTCAGGTTTTTTAGTCACAGCAGTGAAAAAGCTTTTTACAGCACAGCAACTTTATACCTGGCTTTGGGATCAAAGGACAAGGATTCGTGGTAGGAAGAAAGTAAGTTGGGGCATTGACCTCTAGAAAAACTAAAAAAAAAAAAAAAAAAAAAAAAAAAAAAAAAAAAAAAAGAGCAGGCATAAGGGACAGGAGGGAAGGAGGTGAGGAGAAAAGCAAAGTTTGCATTGCTTACTTCACTTAAAGCTCATTCTTAATAACAGTAAATACAGAAGTTATAACATCCCTTTATGTGAAGTATTCTTGAAGGTATTTCATCTGTTGTCATACATCCCACATGTCAGCTGCAGTTGGGAGTTCCAGGACTTTTCTAAAATTTTTTTTATTAAAAGCAATTACTTTTACAGCAAATAATAGATATAAATTAATTAATATAGTTCAAGTTCAATTATTATAAAAATTTTGATTTTTTTTATTTGCTTGGCATAAAAATACTCAGTCTTTTTAAGTAATTGAATCAAATTAACATAGTCATTACAGAACATATACAACTTTTGCATGTAAAAGTAAGGTGGGGAATTAGCTTTGTAGAATATTAAATATATTTCAATGACAGTATTTGACAGTGTAGTGTTTATATAAGAATGAACAGATGAGGGAGTAAAATGAAATATATAGTTTAGAAATGAACCGTATCCAAATATTCTAAATAAAATCAAACAAACAAAAAAGGGACAAACAGAAAATGCTACAAAAGCATGGTTTTTAACTGGTGTGTTTTTTTTTTTTTACAAAAGTGGGTATATTCCTAAAATAAAGCACATATATGCAATATAAAAACTAAAATTCTTCTTTACTAGTTCTCCAGATATTAACATCTCTGATTTACATTTCTATAGATATTTGTATTTCTGTAAAAACCTTCCTTTTTGTTATTTTAATAGTTTTAGTTTATTCATTTCTTTTTTTGTGTGATCTTCAGAGATTCAACCTATTGTTTTCTAACAATGATAAATTATTACAAAACTCTTATTAGTGAGCATGGGTGTTGTTTGTAATTCATCATAACTAAGCACTGCTCTAGTCAGTATCTATGAACAGGTAAATCTGTACTCTCCTACTTAGAAAGTGGAGGGACTTATTGATTTTGGGACATGTGAAGAGACCCCTTGCTCCAACATTTTCCCTTGTTTCTTTGGATGACCAGACACTAAAGACCAGAGTTCTGTAGTTATTTTTATGACCGGTTTCTCTGCATTATGGCTTTCAAGACCATCACGTTGCTGATGTTCCTATCCCTGACATCCTGGCCAAAACCCACCTCACTGCTGGACAAAAGCAAGGTGACCTTCATTCGTCCTTGGCAACATGGTTATTTTCAGCACGTAATGAAAGTAGTGACTCTGAGGCAGAAATCTCACCCTGCATGTCTTTGCTATGATATTAAGAGGGCAGAAACTTAATCAGATTATGGTGTTTAGAGGTCAGGCCTTGGGGGAAGTGATTAGAGTTAGATAAGGTCATTAGAGCAGAGCCCCCGTGATTGGATCATGGTACCATTATAAGAAAGTGGCTGGAAGTGGTGGTGGCTGCCTGTAATCCTAGAGGCTTAGGTTGTAGAGGCCAAAGTAGTGTTATTTTGAGGCCATCCCCAGCATATTAGTGAGACACTGTCTCCAAAACCAAATAAATAAATAGATAAAAATTAAAAAGGCTGAGGATGTGGCTCAGTGGTAGAGTGCTCCTGGGTTCAATCCCTAGTACTAAAAGATGAAAGGAAAAAGGAAAGAGATATATATGCCTGCAATTTTCCCTTTCTCTTATCATGTGGTGCCCTGAGGTGCCCTAGGACTATCAGCAAGAAAGCCAAAATAAACTTATGTTTTTTACAAAGTAGCCTATCTCTGATATTTTATTATGGCGATAATAACAAAAAGTGAATTAATACCTTGAACACCAACAAATAATATTAGATAGTTCACTTTCTTATATTAACATTCCACATTCTAAATTTATTGAATTTTTTCATCACCACAAAGCAGGGTTAATCAATCATTATTTTCTGTTTTTTACTCATAGAGTATGGCAAAATGATTTCATCAAAACACACAAAATTATGAATTTATACATGCAGGATGGTGCTCTTTTAACTACCTTTTCATGTCAAATAGAGAGCACAGGGATGAGCACAGAGTAGGCACATAATGGATATTTGGATGAGGAGATTAAACAGGAATCACAATTTTTTGTTAATAATCAGAGGGAGTGAGGTAGGACCGATCTGTTTTATTAGATTATTTAAACACAGTTTTCTTAAAATTTTCTCCTTTGATTTCTAATCCAATGAGTCATCTTTACAGTGATGACAAATAAAGGGTTTTAACTAAAATTCTGTAGGAAAAGAAGAGTTTTGCTTTCCTATATTTTAAGAAATCCAGAATTTCAAATGTAAAGTTTGTCAGAAAAATCATTAAAGGCAATAAATTGTATCAGCCACAGGTAGAAGGGGTAAATAGTATAACATAAATGGAAGCACAGCTATGGATATCAATATAAATATAGATACATATGTCTTGAGTTACTAACTTCCAACCAATCTCATAGAGTAGGCCTGCAGTTGCCCATGTGAATCTGTAGCTGCCTTAGTAGCATCGACAATGGAGCCCAAAGCCCCGTTGGAGACATGTATTCTAATCTGCTTTACTTATGCATCTCCCTCCTGTGTTCATGGCCTGACACCCCTAGGTAGCAAGATGATACACCCAATGAACTAGTCCATGTTTCCTT